>NW_022437011.1:2661554-2721718 GCF_009761245.1 Sapajus apella | reverse complement strand
AGGGGACAGGGACCTCTGGTAAATGGAAGCCAAAGCTAGGGAAACAGTTTGAAGGTCAGGGTTGTGACAGAGACTTGTAACCAACACAACTCTAGAAGTCACCAAAAAATAAGTTCTGGGCCAGGCATGATGGCCTACACCTGTAATCCCACCATTTTGGGAGGCTGAGGCTGGTGGATTGCTTGAGTCCAACAGTTTGAGACCAGCCTAGGCAATATGGCAAAACCCCATCTCTACAAAAAATACAAAAATTAGCCAGGCATGGTTGTGTGTGCCTGTAGTCCCAGCTGCTAAGGTCTCAGCTCACTACAGCCTCCACATCTGGGGCTCAGTCCTTTGAGGTCTTCCACAGGACTAAGTGGGAAGAGTCTCCATGTCCCCTATAGAGCCACTACCCACCCTATGAGACAAGACTCGTCATCTTGGCACTCTGGTTTTCTCAGCCCCACCCCAAAGGCTCCTCACTGTGTTTGGGTCAGGAAGCAGAATGGTTGGGTGGTGGCTGTCGAGAAATCTTGGAAGTCTGGCCCTTACCTTCAGCTGGCAGAAGGTGAGTCGGCCCAGGCGATAATACACCTTGGCATAGTACAAAGCCTCCTTGGGACTCTGCAGCCAGGGTGGACAGAGGGACAGGGTCTTCAGATAGCAATCCTCAGCCATCTCATACATGTGTAGGGAGTAGTACACTGTAGCCAGGCGGTGAAAGGCCACCAGCTCCTGCCTCCGATCTCCTAGGAATTAGAAGACTGACAGAGATATCCCGCAGCCAACACTTTCCTTCATTTGTTCACTCATTCAATCCATAAAACTTTTTGAAGGCCTACTGGATGTCGGGGACTGTGCTGGGATATAAGGGAGAAGACAGAAGATGTGCCTGTACTCATAAAGCTTATTGCCTCACATGACAGACATTCCTTAAATAATCCCACAAGCAAATGTAACATTACACCTGCCATATGTGCTACAAAAGAAAATGTGGGGCTCTATAAGAGTAACTAAGTGGAGGATGAGTGCCGGTCAAGGTTTCCTGGGGTGATTCCTAGAAGAAAATTTTCTTCTTATTGCAGATGCTACTGTAATGTAGGATTCTGGGAAATAATTCTTTTTAAACCCTTGTAATGGGTCATAGTGACAAGATTAGCTTGATGGAGTAGCTAAGTTTGCAATGGATAACTCTGCATAACAAATGCCTTCCTCACTCAAAAGTCTATCTTCAGAGAGTTATCTTGGGTACCACCATGTAGCAGTCTCTTC
The DNA here is from genome assembly GCF_009761245.1 of Sapajus apella. NCBI lineage: Eukaryota > Metazoa > Chordata > Mammalia > Primates > Cebidae > Sapajus > Sapajus apella. The sequence continues at coordinate 2,720,464 of NW_022437011.1, read as the reverse complement.
TTGGCCCCTTTACCCACTCTCAGTCCCAGATAAGCTACAGACACCTGTTCACCCTTAAACCATGCTTTAGAATGTTGGTTTCTAACAGGTCTATGACTGTTTGCTGGATTTGTTGTTTCAATACAGAGCGGCCTTTTACAGGGAACAAAGGCTTACAATCATATCTTTAAAATATTTGCAAGGTGGCTGTTGGATACGATCTAAAAACATCACTTGTAAGCTTCAAAGAGCCAAAAGCCAAAATTAAAAGAGAAAGTCTAAGAGAGAGAAAATTCTCTGATATGGAAAAAATCAGCCACAGGGGAAGTACATGTATAAAGGATGCATGCAATCTCCCTTCAGCTCCCGTCCAGTGAGGGACAAAGTGTTCAGAGGAGCTGCCTGGGGCCTTCAAGGCCTTCCCTAGGATTGGCACACAGTCACTCAGATGAGGTCTTATGCAATAAGGAAAAAGGTATGGAAAAGAGAGAAAGAGCTCTCAAGAGTGCAATTAGACACAATAAAGTCCAGTATCATCCACATTAGATGCCCATGAAAATGCCCAGAAGTCCCTTCTGGAATCATCATAGAATATTCCATTTACCCTTCCATCTAATCAAGGCTTCTCTAATCAATCCTGCTTTTCTTCAAGCACCAACATTCAAGTTGAGGGGTTTTTACATCTTTTTTATTTTGCCATTTATCTGTTCCGGTGACTTTTATTGTTTCCCACTAGCTTTTGCCATAAACACAAGATATTCAGCTATGTTGTGAGTTAGGGTAATAGGAACCTGACCTTCATTTACATTTCCGTTCCATGGGAAAATGCACTTTTACTAACTGCAGTTTTACTCCCTGACAGTTGGACCTGGGATTTGAACCCACACAGTCTGACTCCAGAGCCTGTGTTGTTACTACTTTGCTCTCTCTCCTTGACTAGTCATCCCTCCCATTCAACACTCCCGACAGTAAAGACCACCAACCTGTGACTGTGCTGAGCCTGGCAGCAAGGGTGGCAAATTCCAAAGCCTTCTCATAGCCTTCAAGACTGATCTGCAGCTCTGTCAGCTTGTTGAAAATCCGGAGCTCAGTTCTCACTGCCTTCATCCTCCTTGCTAAAGGAATAGCTCCAGCCTAAGAACAGAGGCACAAGGAACCTTAGTCTAGCTAGGAATTGTCAATGCATACCATACACTAGGAGGCTTATCTTCTCCAAGCGGGGGTTGGGGGATGACAGAGGACTAAAACAAATGGGGGTCAGCCATGTTTCCTTGTGTGCCTTTACTCTACTCTCTCTCTGGTCCTTGCTCATGGTGCTTTGCCCATATCTTAAAGTAGAAAAGTAGAAGGAATTGGGCCCCCTAACATTGGGGAAACCTGGAGGAACAAGAGGAACCTTTTCCCAAGGTCATGTGGGAAGTTGTTCCTATGTCAGCTGTGTGCTCCCCTAGCACCCACAGTGCTATCTATGAAACACACGAGTACGCCCATAGAGTGTTAATATCTCGGTAAGTGGTCATTTCTATGTCTTTATCATGATAGAATTTTAGGCAAATCACTTCATCTTTCTGAACCTTAGTTTTCTCATCTACACAATGAAATGCATATGAAAATAAGCCCCTCAATAGTCAGAGATGCGTTCCTGTTCTTCCCTAGCTCAGTGCCTGGCACAGACTGGGTGCTTGCTAATGTTTGATCACTGAAAAAAGAACTGAACAAACGAATGAATGAATAGCTGAATGAAAACAATTTTAGGATCAAATAAGATAATGAGGCTTCCCAAATTTCAGTAAGTGATGAATAACAATCCCAATTTTTGACATATCTGCTTAGTATCTGGACATTTATTTAATTTGTGTTATTCTTAACATCAACTCTTTTTTTCTTGCCTTATCCTTTGTGATAATATCTGTGAAATCATATGTTTGATTAGCTTGAATAATACATTTTTAATTTTTTTTTCAGATGGGGTCTCACTCCCTCATCCAGGCTGGAGTGCAGTGGTGCAATCTCAGCTCACTGCAACCTCTGCCTCCCAGGCTCAAGCAATTCTCCTGCCTCAGCCTCCCGAGTAGCTGGGACTGCATGTGCGTGCCACTATACCTGGCTAGTTTTTGTGGGTTTTTTTTTTTTTTTTTTTAGTGGAGATGGGGTTTCCCCATGTTGGCCAGGCTGGTTTCGAACTCTTGACCTCAGGCGATTCACCTGCCTCAGTCTCACAAAGTGCTGGGATTATAGGCGTGAGCCACTGCCCCCAGCCACATTTTTAGTTTCTAAAAAACATATTTTAATGCATGCTCATTAAAAATATGATCAAACAAAAGCATTCATCTATGTAACCCTTTAAATAATCTCCCATCGCACCACCGGTAGTAAGTGGGAAACATTGGTAAACTTGAAAGTGTGCTACAAACTGTAAAGTACCATGCACCCAAGAGTTTGAGATGGTCTTGAACTCCTGGACTCAATTATTTCGGTCTATTATCCCAAGAAGGATAACTTAGCAAGCCTGAGAATGACTACGTTTATCAGAACCCTCCCTGAGCTCCCGCTAGATTGAAGGGAGGGCGAGTGGGTGGGTACCGGACAAGAAAGAGAGAAAAAAGAAATAACAGCAAGAGAGGAGAAGAGGGACCCAGGCTGAAGTCCAACCAGACCCTGCCCACGTCTGTGCCAGGGCCTGGCTCATCAAACTGCACAGCTTGGACTTACTCGGTAGTACTCCACTGCGTGATGTCTGTGGCGGGTCCCATTGAAGAACACATCACCTGCTTCTTCATAAAGTTTGAGAGCCAGCAAAGACTCCTCTGACTTCAGGGCTGTCTGGATGGCTGCCTGGGTGGGACAGAGACAGCCGTTAAAGGCAGAGAGAAGGGCTTCTAGACTGCCACAGGACTAGCAGAGCTAAGATGCAGACCACTTAAATCAATTAATCCTCTGCTAAAGTCTCCCAAATCCTAACTGGTGTGCACACTCATAGGGCTGGTAAGAGGACTTCGAGATTCTCCTGTCTGGCATTTCCCCATCCTGGTGTGAGAGATTACTTTTGGCGGTGCTATATTATTTTTAATAGTACTTAGAAAAACATTTTGTTTTACTAAATATTTATTTTAATGTGTTTTAGAAAAAAGAGATTAACAATGCATAAAACCTGCAATTCTAGATATTTTTGTGTAGGATAAGGCTAAGTGTAAAAAAAAGCTAAGTTGATTTGATGTCAAATCAAAAAGAAGTAAACAATGGTATAGAAGGTACATGTATATAGCAAAACTATGAATTCAATATGTAAATAACTGAAAGTGAAAAATAGTGATCCAGGTCAACACCTTACACTTTCCAGATGGTGATAGTGTTGCTCAGAAAGAAAACAGAACTTCCCCAAGTTCACACCAATAATCAGTGGCACACACATGTTGGTGCTTTCATCCCAATACCCTAGCCTCCACATCCTCTTTATCTCTAGCAAGCTATTTTGGATTGCATGTACACCAGATGTGCTAAGGAAGTTGAAGAGTAAAGAATAAACCTGGGCTGGGCGCGGTGGCTCACGCCTGTAATCCCAGCACTTTGGGAGGCCGAGGCGGGTGGATCACGAGGTCAAGAGATCGAGACCATCCTGGTCAACATGGTGAAACCCCGTCTCTACTAAAAATACAAAAAATTAGCTGGGCATGGTGGCGCGTGCCTGTAATCCCAGCTACTCAGGAGGTTGAGGCAGGAGAATTGCCTGAACCCAGGAGGCGGAGGTTGCGGTGAGCCGAGATCGCGCCATTGCACTCTAGCCTGGGTAACAAGAGCAAAACTCCGTCTTAAAAAAAAAAAAAAAAAGAATAAACCACTGCATCTGCAGCACAGTTACAGAACCTCAAATAGCCTCAGGTCCAGAATGATTCACTTCCACGGAAATGACCCTGCACAACATCAATTAGTTGGGGTTGGGTGGGGCCTGGGATCAGTTCTGGCCAGTGAACATTTCATCACTAGGGCAAGACCCTGCAGTTGTTGTTACTGCATGGGCAACTGCAGAGAGAGAGAGGGGCAGTGAGGTGGAATCCTGGAGTCAGGAGGCTTTGCCATCAAAACAATGCACAATCCAAACAGTGCCCTGTGGACTTCAGTCTCCCAGAACAAGCCCTGAGACGACTGAATTGTCTGCGGTCTTGAAGCCCTTTCAGCCCAATCGCTAGGCAGATGGCACTGAGGCTGAGACTGAAGGCTCTAAGTCACACTGTGTGCAATTCTCGGCTCCACCACTTACCAGTTGTAGCAAACTGAGCAAATTACTCAGCCTCTCTGAGCTTCATCTATAAAATGGAAATTGTAATGGAAACTCCTACCGCATTTGTAATGAGGGTTAAACTACGTCACACACCTGAAGTGTTTAGCAAAGTCTCCTGTACACAGGAAGCATGCAATCAGTGTTAAGCAGTCATTATTAAGTCTCAGTAGAAGTGAATTTGTGCACGTTTATGTGCTAGTGTAAGGAGAAGTAAAAAGAGAGAAAAAGGCCCTGCGCGGTGGCTCATGCCTTTAATCCCAGCACTTTGGGACGCCGAAGTGGGCGGATCACGAGATTAAGAGATCGAGACCATCCTGGCCAACATGGTGAAACCCTGTCTCTACTAAAACTACAAAAATTAGCCGGGTGTGATGGCATGTGCCTGTAGTCCCAGCTACTCAGGAAGCTGAGGTGGGAGAATTGCTTGAACCCAGGAGGCGGAGGTTGCAGTGAGCCGAGATCGTGCCACTGCACTCCAGCCTGGCAACAGTGCGAGACTCCATCTCAAAAAAAAAAAAAAAAAAAAAAAGGGAGAAAAAAACATGGGAAAGAAAACAATGGCATATTTTTATAGAATTAAACATCTTACATATCATCACAGTATTTAATGTCAATATTGTACAGATAGTAATAACAGTAAAATATCCTGTATTAAACATTTACTAAGTTCTGAGTATTTGGTAAATGTCACATAGTCAGTCCAAATGTGATGGCCCTATGATTTGACTCTAGGCTTTTCTCTCTTCAAAGCCCAGAATTTTTAGCACTACACTGTACCACATCTCTGATATTAAAAGTATGCAAACAAAAAATAATAACAATAAGAGAATAATATTGTTAATACCCCACATACACACCAGCCTTGCCTCAAACTGCAGCAAAACCCTGAAGTCAGGGTGTATGTTGAGCTTTGGAAAGACAAGTATACTTAACGGGACAAGTGACACTACAGGTGATATGAGCGTCTCGCATCACATCCTCCCAGGGTGCATATGGGACTCAGCAACTAGCCCTTTGCTGCCTGTACCCAGCTTGCCAGACCACCCTGGTTTCCACCATGTGTTCAGGGAGCAGCCCAGTGTTGGCCCTCTCTCCACAGCCTTAGGGTAAACATCATCCCTCTCTGGTTCCGGCTGGTTGATTTGGAAGGTACAGCTGCCTCCCCAAATGACCCAAGTCAACAACTCTCAGAGAGCTCTGCAGGAAGCCTACCTGCAGGTACAGCTCCACCAGCTCGTCTTCCTGCATGAGGTAGTGGAGTCGCCCCGCCCCAAGCCAGGCCTCAGCAGCCTTGTCTCTCTCCCCCAGGTCAATGAAGATACGCAGGCTCTCCTTGATGCACGTAAGGGACCTCCTGAGTGACCTGTGGACAGACATGAACTTGTGAGGTGTGAGGGCTCAAAGGGGCCTCAGGGTCCACTCAGCACAGAATGAAACAGAAGCTCTGAGCAGGAACAGCCATGTTCCACATCACACAGGGAGGTGGGCTTAATTGAATCCCAGCTCTACCCCAATCGGCTGTGGGACCTTGAGAAAGTACAGAATTCTTCTGTGCCTTGGCTTCCTCATCTGTAAAACAGGCCTATAACTGTGCCCACCTGAGTGGATTGTTGTGCGGATTAAATGAGATAAAACTAGAGTGCTTACAACGGTACCTATTACGTCCTTGGCACCTGATGAATGTTTAAAGATTACTTGTAATTATTATTATTACTGATGCATGGTGCATCAATCCTTTGACTACCCTATAACCTTTTTTGGTGTTATGTTCCTGATATAATTTGGCTGCGTCCCTACCCAAATCTCATCTTGAATTGTAGCTCCCATAATCCCCACATGTTGTATGAGGGAGCTGGTGGAAGGTAATTGAATCACAGGGTTACTCCCATACTGCTGTTCTCATGATAGTGAATAAGTCTCACGAGATCTGATGGTTTTATAAAGGGAAGTTCCCCTCCACACACTCTCTTGCCTGCTACCTTTTAAGACTGCCTTTGCTCTTCCTTCACCTTCAGCCATGATTGTGAGTCCTCCCCAGCCATGTGGAACTGTGAATCCATTAAACCTCCTTTTCTTTATAAATTACCCAGTCTCATGTATGTCTTTATTAGCAGCATGAGAACGAACTAATACAGTTACTAACACAAAGTAGTCACCTTATGCATACTTACTGAGTGAATGCATGAATGAGTGACAGTAACTTAAAATCATCGAAAAGATTTTGATGTTTTGTTTATAAAGAAAAAACAAAGTAGTGTGAAAGTTTTAACAGGTTGGTGCTTAATGAGGTACGCTTTAATTATCTGGAAAATTGTATTTTGTAGAAAACTCTCCCTCCATGACAATGGAGGGACCAATGAAGAAATGAGACGTAGGTAATATATTTTCTCACGATTCAGTATTCAAACAGAGAAGGAACACTGTGCATATCTAGATGGTAGTTCTCAATGCCAGCAACAACTAGAGTCACCTGGAAGTATTTTAAGCCCATACATTGCCACACTCTTTCCCAGTGTGTGGCAACATCATGAGAGCCTGAGCACTGGGCTCTCGGAATATGGCTCAGGCACAAGCATTGTGTCTAAGCTCTCCACTGTTGTGCAGCTTGGATTGAGACTTGCTGATCTAGCCCAATCTTCTTATTTTGTAGAGGAAACAAGCCCAGAAATTGGAAATAACTTACATATGTTTGCACAGCACATTAGGGGGAGATCCAAGGACAGAACTCACTTCTTCTGAGTAGCAGCCTAGGATTCATCCCATAAGACTCATATTTCCCAAAACATGATTTGTGGCCCACCTGCATCAGCATTTCCCAGGGAGCTTATTAAAAGCACAGAACCCCCAGAGCTACCTCAGATTCACTGAAAAAGATTCGTTACAGTTGCAATTCAGGGACCTGAATTCCTAAGACACAAACAGGTTACACTCCAAGCACACCAAAGTTTGAGAACCACCGCAGCAAACCATGCAACTCCTTCCAGAAACGCTCGTCTTCATCAACCACGTCTGTGGACACTTAAGTAGAAAGTCCTCAACAAACGTGGTTACCACTCAATCACGGACCTCTCAGCTGGCAGGCCCCTTTATGGGCCGTGAGGGAAATGAGCATTGCTCTCAACTCCTAAGGCTCTGATCCTTATTGGGAATAGGGCAGTTATGGGCCTTCTGGAGAGAGTGCCAGGCATTTGGCCCTTCTAAGAAATAGAAAAACCTCAAGCTTTCTCTTCTGCCCTGCTCTTAACATGAGATTTATTGACATCCAGGATGGGCCTTAGCCACCCTTTTCTCAAGTTTTAAAATGTGAAACTTCCTCTGAGAATGCAATGAGCTAAAGAACTCCACCCCATGCTGCAGTGATCACCAACCTCCCCGGCTCAGCTACAGTAACCGCAGGCGTCTTTCACTAGAAGAAGCCCTGCCTTTCTCTCCCCACTTTCTATCTCCCCACAAACTCAAGCTGGGCTGAGATTCAGCAGGCCTGGACTCCACAACTCTCCTCACCCTCACTGAAACTGCTGGTGAAGACAAGTCCCATAAATCTCACCCTCATCCTATTTCCTGCTCTGTTTTTTTATATGACCATTTACTGTCCTGAGATGCCCTTGGGCTACTATAGTTGTGTTCTCCAGACCTTCAGGGAACAAGATTAAGGTTATTACAGACAGGCCAACTGACAGAGCCAGCATTTGCTTCTTGTACTTTCTCCCTCTGAGTTCATCATGACTGAGGAAGAGAGGAGATCTCTGTTTCTCTCCAAGAAACACCCCATCGGGGGAAGGCAAGACTTACAGAGACCTGGCTGCTCACACAGCGCCATTAAGACTCCTGGCAAATGGAGGATTTTCCAAAGACAATTGCCCTCACCAAGATTTGCACATGGTCTACGAACTCCAGTAAAAAACAAGTGCTTTTGTGGTCTAAAACTGGGTGATAGTCCAGCTTCCTTGGTTCTTTCCTGTCACCACTCACCCCCATTACTTTACATCTACCAGTGGCCTACGGTGTCACCTATCAGTTGAGCACCAGATGGCCCAGCATGCCAATTCCTCCAGCTGCCACCCACAGGCTCTAGATTTGGTTTGGCTTCCAAAGCCAAAGAAGCAAGGAGCGCTGCTAGTGGGCCAGCGCTGAGCCAGCCTTGTGTACTTCTGGGTCTTGCCTGTGTCCTGGCATATCATCCCCTCTCCTTTCCCATCTTGATTCTTCTCTTTCTCTCGTTTTTCCTGTCCTCAAGTTCAGTCTCTGGGGCTAAGTCTTTGTTTCTTCTTTCCTGCCTGAACATCAGCCATGAGTCCATGGCCAGGTGATGCCAATACACCTGCATTTCTAGATTTCCTCTCATCACTGCCTGCTGGGGCTTCCCAGATCCCTGTCCTGCCTAGATGAGTCTGTCTGACCTCTGCCTAACGCCCAGCCACCACTACTGGTCTTATCCTGTGTTGATGATAAAGATGGCCAAAAACTGAGGGCTGACCTATGTGAGGGGTTCAGTATATACTTTCAGCATACATTTTCTCATTTAATCCCCAGAGAAACCCCAAGCCGTTAGAATTCTTAGCCCATTTTGCAAATAAAGAAATCCAGTGGAATGTTGTTGTTTTGTTTCGCTTTCTGAAACATATCCAAGTTTTCCTGCACATTTCTAAAGCCTTATTTTGAGCTCTCAACTGCTTTGTCTTATAATAGTAACAATGGCAGCGTTGTTATCTGACATCTATTGAGCACTTAGTGTGTTCTAGGTGCTTTACATGCAAAATCTCATTTAATCATCACAACAGCCCCAGGAGATCAGTACTATTATTATATTCATTTTACAAATAGAAAAAAGTAAGACTTGGGATGGGAAACTAACTTGTACCAAGTAATAAACCCTGTTTAAACCAGGATCTAACTCTCAGAGTCTGACCCAGAACCCTTACACTTACCCCCTCAAGCAGTGCCTAATTTCTGGCTCAGATATTAGCACTTGGGAAGACTTTTGTTTTAAGTACCACTTTAAAAACCCTAAAGTTTTAAAAGACATAAGTTATTTTAAACCTCAAACAAAGTTTCCTCATGTGCAAAATTGGGGTAGTAGTGTACATGACAGCTTTGTGATCAGATGAGGACATCCCAGCAAAAACAATTATTTCCTTATTTACAATGAAAATGAAGAAATAACTGCTTCTGTGTTAGGGATTAACATATTAATTACATATTTTTTTAAGTCTCACTTTTTCAGTTCCAGAAGAATAAGAAGCATAAATATAAGAATAAAAGACAGGAGCAATGGCTGCTAGGCTACTGATGTATTCACATGCAAAGAATTAATCATTATTTTGAGAGGACCTACTACATGCAAGGCATCCCTTCTTTCTAAAAATAATATGCACATCCTTTGTGGCATTTATCACAATTTACGTGATACCTTTGATGGCTATTGGTACATTTATTTTCTGTACTATTCTGTCATCATTGTGAGCTCAGGGACTATTATCACCCTTGTTCAGTTTTTAGCACAGTGCCTGGGCCATAGTAAATGCTCAGTAAATATTTGTTGAATTGATTTAATAGAGCCACAGAGTTCTCATGGACCTTATCTGGTTCAGTTCTATGGCCACTCTGTGTTGTGTCACCTCAAGACAGAAGACAAGACTCCCTAAGATTCCTCCCATTGAGAGAATGCAAACCTTTATCAAACTAAATTCTGTAGTTGTCCCCTGGGAGGCAGAGAAGGCATGATTCTGAAGACATTAGACAAAGGGACAGAAATGTGTCCGAAGGTAAAAACCTGAAGGCTGGGACAAAGTTTTCAATATCTACCTGTGCCCCGCACCACTCCAACACACACGTACCCCATAACCCAATTCTAAACCCTAGGGAAAATCTTTCAAATAAGAGAAATTAAAATCAGTAAAAAGGTAGCAGGAGATCATAAAAACCATCTTAAATTGAGAAGTCAAGGATCTGAGCTAGTATCAGTGAAACCAAGTGGTGGAATTGTCTGGACTCTCTATAGCAGGCAGGAGTCAGACTGATGAAAACGAGGCCCCTCTCAACCATACGATTCTACAAGGTTTCACTCTATAGTGTTCATACCTATTTCTTTTATCTAGGGCAAGAATTATTGGCTGGGCAGACAGAATACATAGAGTGCATAGACTACATAGACTACACCTTTTAGATCAGGAGTTGTTAAACTATGGCCCGTGAGCCTAATACAGTCTTCAATCTGCTTTTGTAAATAAAGTTATTTATCTATTTTCATACTACAACTGCAAAGTGGAATACTTGTGGCAGAGCTCATATGGCCCACAAGGCCTAAAACACTATGTGATTCTTTATTTAAAAAGTTTGCTAACCCTGTTCTAAATTCACACAGTTTGGATATAAATCCCTGCTGGAAACCTCATGCAAGTCGTTTGACTTCTTTAGTTCTACATTTCCATAGTTCTTTCTACCTCATAAAGTTGTCCTGAGATTTACATATGGCTTAGTAAACAAGCCATGCTTACTGAAGGCTTTCTATTTTTGGGATCATTTTCACTATGGATGTTCACTGTACAGGTCTGGATACCCATTACAACCCCTCCCATGCCCACCAACCTCCATATCTCCTTCTGGGGAAGAAGTTGAGTCTTCTTTGCACCTGTATTAGTCTGTTTTCCCCCTGATGATAAAGACATACTCAGGACTGGGTAAATTATAAAGAAAAAGAGGTTTAATGGACTCACAGTTCCATGTGGCTAAGGCCTCACAATCACGGGGAAAGGTGAAAGGCATGTCTTACGTGGCAGCAGGCAAGAGAGAGAATGAGAGCCACGCGAAAGGAGTTTCCTGTTATAAAACATCAGATCTTGTGAGACTTATTCACTACCACAAGAATATGGGGGAAACTGCCCCATGATTCAATTACCTTCCATCAGGGCCCTCCCACAACACATGGCAATTATGAGAGCAACAATTCAAGATAAGATTTGAGTGAGGACACAGCCAAACCATGTCATGACCCATAGCCAGTTGATCACCAAAGCCTGTCTGTTAAATCTACAAAATGTCTTTCAAATGTGTCCTGACCTCTCCATGGCTACTGCTATTTCCTCCACTTAAAACCTTCCCTTCTCCATTTTCAGAATATTACTTAGCCTGCAAGGGCCTCCTCAAACACTACCACCTTGATAAAGTCTTCCCTGACAGATCACCCCCATCCTTTGCTGAAAGCACTGTCTCCTTTCCCTCCAAACCTGCCCCTACAGAAGCCTGCCGCTTCTTCCATGAACACTTCCTGCCTCTGCTTGCTGTGGCTTTGAGCTTTGTGAGAATGCAAATCCCTTGAGGAAAATTTAGTTGAAGAAATCTGTCCATTACATCAAGACCCACTTAATAAATTCCTCCTAAGCAATCTGTGCCAGGAAAACATTTGCTCCAACAGATACATGTGTTTATGTTCCTTTGTCAGACAGTGAGAACCTCATATAGCTTTCCCCTTTTTAACTCAGCTACCAGGAAGCTTAGTACTAAATTACAGTAATCACCCCCAGGTGCATAGAAACACCCATTTATCAGTTTCTGTAATTGGTCTTTGTTCTTTTTTTTAAGTGTTTTGTAGGAGGTGATTTATACATGCTAAACAAATACAGCATTACAGCATGTTCTCTTTGTTGAAGTGGCCAATCTGCAAAGGGACAATGACCTTATGTGTACAGGGGTTTCCTCTGACACCTAAAGTATTTCCCAATATTCCGCTCAGTATCACTCATATTAGTGGTAAAGCAAAAGTGGATATTTATTTCCTCCCAATTATACAAATAAGAATCTCGGAGTTTAAAACTACAAACTATTCAAATTAAAAGTCCTAATCTAGATCAATTTACAGAACAATAAAGATTTCTAAAAATTTACTCCTCCATAAAAGCAATGAGAACAGGCAAAAATTATCTAAATAAAAATTTTCAGAACTCTGGATATTAACTGAAGGTCTACAAGGAGTGTTTATTTAGGAAAATGGCTGAATCTCATTATGAAAATGAGCTTCATTAACTTTCAACTTGCCTTAGAGACATATTGCTTGCCCCTAGCTCTGTGGTACACTTAAAAACCAATAGCCTCACAATCATGGTAGCTGGAAAAACCACCAACCTAGCAATGAGCTTGAAATCCTCAAGCAATGAGCAATGAGCTCGAAATCCTCCAAAGTTCCATCTCCAGAAAACTGTTTCTGTTTGATCTATTTAGAAGTTCCCTGAAAGCCTCCACTCACAGGCTGGCTTGCAATCATTTAACCTCACTCAGAGCTCACTCAGTGCAAAACAACCTGTTCCCTGAGGCATAAGTCAAAAATAATCAGCAGCAATTGTTTAATATAGTCACTGCCTTCGGTGGTGAAAATATTTGGAGCAAGCAAGGAAAGGTCACAAAAACACACACATGAGAGGAAAAGATGGGAAATGAGATGTCCATAAAAAGCTTTCAAAGCTCTGACATATTCCTGGGAATCTAGAAGACCATACGCATGTGCAGGGCTGTGGGCATGACCAGAAAACTCTAAAGATATTTTTTTAAGATGCTAATTATTACCCTAGGGTAACCATAGAGAAAATAACTGAGGTAGGGAACGGTGGCTCAAGCCTGTAACCCCAGCACTTTGGGAGACTGAGGCAGGAGGATCACTTGAGGTCAAGAGTTTGAGACCAGCCTGGCCAACATGGTGAAACCCCATCTTCACTAAAAATACAAAAATTAGCTAGATGTGGTGGCACATGCCTGTAATCCCAGCTACTGAGGAGGCTGAAGCAGTAGAATCACTTGAACCCGGTGGGGAAGAGGTTGCAGTGAGCCAAGATCGCACCACTGCACTCCAGCCTGGGTGATAAAGTGAGACTCTGTCTCAGAAAAAAAAAATAAAAAGAAAATAACTGAAAGAAATAGGAAGAAATACAGGACAAGAAATAACAAGGAAATTAAAATAGTATACAAGAAAATATCTAACACAAATGAATGCAGTAGTAGAGAAATAGAAAAACAAAAAGATATAAGCTATTAATATAGAGAAAAAAATAGCAAAAGTGCAGATATAATCCTACCTTACCTGTAATTAAATGTAGATGTATTAAACACTCTAGTTAAAAGACAAACATTGAAGAATGGAGAGGAAAGAAAATGTTTATGCTACATGCTGTCTACAAGAGACATACTTTAGATTCAAAGAGACAAACAGGCTAAAAATATAGACCATGCTGACAGCAACCAAAGGCAGCTAGAGCGGCTATACTAATATCAGACAAAAAGACCAAAATGAACGACATTTTATAATGATAATAGACTCAATCCATCAGAAAGGCATAATTATTTTTTTTTCTTGGTGCCATGACTTGGCATAATTATAAACATACAGGCAGCACCTACTAAAGCCCTCAAATACATGTAGAAAAAGCTGACAGAATGGAAGGAAGAAACAGACAACTCAACAGTAAGTAGAGATTTTAACAACACACTTTCAATAATGGATAGAAGAACTAGACATAAGAACAACATGCAAATAAAAAATTATAATTAAACCTCAAAGATATTCATAGACTCCAGCAAACGACAACAGAATACACATTCTTCTCAAGTGTACATGGAACACCCTTCAGAATAGACCGTATATTGGGACACCAAACAAATCTCAGCAAATGTAAAAAGAATAAAGTCAGACAAAGTATGTTTTCCCACCACAACATGAAATTAGAAATCAGTAACAGAAGGAAATTTGAAAAATTTATAAATATGTGGAAATTAACATACTTCTAAATAACCAAGAGACTGGAGAAGAATCACAAAGGATATTAGAAAGTACTTTGAGATGCGTGAAAATAAACACAGCATGCCGAAATATATAAAATAGAGTAGACACAATAATCAGAGGAAAATTTATGGCTGTAAATGCTTATATTAAAAAAGAAAAAAAAATCTCAATAACTTAATAGTCCACCTAGGACACTAGACAAAAAGATCGATCAAAGGAAACCCAAAGTGAACAGAGGAAAGGAAATAATAAAGATGAGAGCAAAAATCAATGATAAAGAACAGAAAAAAATCAATAAAACCAAAAGTTAATTCTTTTAAAATTTTTTGTTAATGACAGATCTTTGACTAGGCTGATCAATAATAAAAAAAAAAAATTCTCAGGAATTAAAGTGAACACTACTACCAACTTTATGGAAATTATAAAAAGGATTATAAAAGAATACTATGAACAACTGTATAACAACAAATTAGTTAATTTAGATGAAATGGACAAATTCCAAGAAAGACAAAAACTACCAAAACTGCCCAAGAAGAAATAAAAAATCTAAATAAACCTATAACAACTAACGATAATTGAATTAGCAATTTTAAAAAAAAACCCTCCTTATAAAGGAAAGTCTAGATTTAGAAGTCTTCACCAGTGAATTTCATCGAATGCTTAAAGAAAAATTAACACTAATCCTTCACAAACTGTTTCAAGAAATAGAAGAGGAAGAAATAGTTCCCAACTCACGCTGTGAGGGATCAAGAAGTGAAAAGACAACCCATGGGCTGGGAGAAAATATTTGCAGATTGTATATCTGGTAAGGGACTTGTATCCAGAATATATAAATAATTTTTACACCTCAAAATTCAAAAGACAGACAACCCAATTTAAAAAATGGACAAGTGAATAGATATTTCTCCAAAGATACCCAAAGGGCCAGAGCACATGAAATGATGCTCAATATCTGTAGTCATTAGGAAAAGGCAAATCAAAACCACAATGAGATACAGTTTCACTCCCACTAGGGTGGCTGAAATTAAAAAAGACACCAGTGCTGGTGAAGATGGGAGACACTGGAACCCTTATGCATTGCTAATGGGAATGAAAAATAGTGCAGTAACTTTGAAAAACGGCTTAGCAGTTCCCTAAAAGTTTAAACATAGATTTATGGTATGACTGTAATTTTGCTCCTAGGGCTACCCAAGAGAACTGAAAACACTTCTTCACATAAAAATTTGTTCATGAATGTTCACAGCATCATTATTCACAATAACCATAAAGTGGAAACAATTGAAATGTCCATCAACTGATGAATGAATAAACAAATGTGACATATCAGTACAACAAAATATTATTCAGCCATAAAAAATAATGAAGTGCTGATACATATGACAACATGGATGAACCTCGAAAACATGATGCTAAGTGAAAGAATCCAGACACAAAAGGATAAATACTGTATGATTCCATTTATATCAAATATCCAGAATAGGCAAATCCATAGAGACAGAAAGAAAGCAGATTAGTGGTTTCCAGGGTTGGAGTGAGGTTGGGTAATGAGGAGTGACTGCTGATGGGTGCAGGCTTTCTTTTAGGGGCCATGAAAATGTTCTGAAATTAGATAGTGGGGATGGTTACACAACTGTATGAATATAATGAAAACTAAATTGCACACTTCAAAGGCTCAATTTTATGGTGTGTGATTATACCTCAATAAAGCCGTTAGTAAGTACTTCCAGATCCAGTTCAATTCAGGAAACTTCTCAATAAAATGTTTGAATAGTCAGCCTCTGTTTGAATACTTGTAAAGGCAACATGCTCACTCTTACATAGAGCGGACTATTCTGTTTGTGGCTGTTTGGATTGTTTTTTCTAACCACTGAATTCCCCAACACCTTCCACCATGCCTGACGCATTGGAAGGGCTCCCATAGTGTGATAAAATGTTGGATTGACATTTCATAGTGACATTTTTAATGGAAAAAAGCAAGTAACAGAACAGTATATTATGTAATAGAAATTTTATTTTGATTATGTAACTAAAACATGTGTATATCATATTTAATATACCTAATATTTAAGATAGAAAATATGTATCATATATAATCTTTAATATGCATGAACTATTCCTTGATAGATATTTTAAAATCTTTAAGCAGTTACTTCAGGAAAGTATCAAGGAAAGGGAAGTTAGAAGGAGACCTTTATTTTTCACCCTATCACCTTCAATACTGGTGTAATCCATTTCTTTTCTTCTCTTTTCTTTTCTTTCTTTTTTTTTTTTTTTTTAAAGACAGAGTCTTGCTCTGTCGCCCAGGCTGGAGTGCAGTGGCATGACCTCAGCTTGCTGCCACCTCCACCTTCCAGGTTCAAGTGATTCTCCTGCCTCAGCCTCCCAAGTAGCTGGGATTACAGAAACCCACCACCATGCCTGGCTAGTTTTTTTTTTTTTTTAGTTTATTTTTAGTAGAGACAGGGTTTCACCATGTTGGCTAGGCTGGTTTTAAACACCTTAACTGATTCATCCGCCTCAGCCTAGTTAAAAAGGTGTAACGCTCTTTAAACTTAAGCAACTCCATAATTTTAGAAAAAAACAGGTTCCTCATTTGGGTGCTAAACTCTGATACTCTACTTCACCATATGAGATTTGGTTTTTTATCAATGGAGAATCCTTAGAAAGGATGCATTGTGTTCTCTGGCTAATACTATGTAAGCCGGTATTCTCAAAAGACTGTTGGAGTGGACATCTGGGGTTCAACTGAGGGCACTCTGACTATTGTGCTTGTCACTAAAGACTGAAGAGCCTGCCTCCAAGCTACAAACACATTTCCTTACCTGAGCCATAAGCAAAAGAGCCATGGAGTCCTCCACACAAAGCTCCTCCATTCTCCATCGTCATCATCAGTGGCCACGTCAGCATACAGCTTCAGCTCAAGGGCTGTGAGCCAGTAGACTAAGTTACTCACTAACGACTTGGCTTCCCCAAGCACACACGCACTGTAAGTCTCCTCTGTGCCAAGCTCTGGGCTAGACACAATGTCTGCCCACAAGACCTTCTGAACATACTACAAAGTCTTTTAAACCCTAAAAGCTTACATCTCTGATTTCAAAGGCACCCTAGAAGGCCCACAACTTTAAGAATCTGCACCAAAAATTCAATACACTTTGGAGGCAGCAAGAATTCTAGTATGAATATCCAGTGACAGAGTAGCATAGCTGGCTGGTCCCAGACTCAACATTTTACAGCTAGAAGGTACCTGATCCAACTTATCTTTATAGACAGAAGGTGACCAAGAGGAAAAGTGACTGATTTAAGGACACATTATTTGGTCAGGGCAGGATCAATTTATCTGACTCCTAATCCAGTTTTGGTTGCTCTTCTTCCAGCTCTGTGGCTCCCGACTCCCTCCAGTAACTCCTTGGGCCCTCTGTAGACCCACCCCTGACCTCCTCTCCATCACCCCCTGGTAGTATGTTCACCCCCTATCACATCAGGACAGTGATTATGCATCCCATCTCAACTAAAGCCTCTATGGTTCATGCTGACAGCATCCAGGGCCTTCTCTCTGGCTTCCCCCTTAATATTTCAGTGGATTTAGGCATCTGGAGTGGGGAGCTGGTGAGTAAAGGATGGCAGTGGGGTAGGTGATGTCTGGGAGTATTTAAGACTGAGCTTGCCCAGTAGTCAGAGGTGCCAATAGTCTGACACATATTTGGCACTCTTGCTCCTGTCCCCTAGAATCCAACTTTTCCAGAGCCCAGTCCTATGATACTTCACTATGAGCATATGACTATGTCATCTCAATAGTTAATTCAAGCCTGCCTTCTGGATCTTCTCCAGAAGCATCCAGACTCCTAGGGCGTCCTAGAATGAAAGTGGGGTGGAACTGGGGCGTCCTGGCTCCTTACCTGCTGCGTGGATCCAAAACTCCCTCCCCGGGAGTGAAGGCAAAGACAGCAGGAGGTTTGAAGGATGCCTGATTCTTGTAAGAGAGGGAAGGAATGAGGGAGTGGGAGAGGGAGATAGACTGGAGGAGAAAGAGAAGGCGGGGTGGAATTCATTATCTGATTATTCCTTATCTGATTGTCCAGGTGCACACAGTTACCATGTTGCTTAGCAAAGCCAAAAAAAAAAAAATGTCATTTAATTAGCCTCTCCTCAACCACCTCTCTCTCTGCTTAACAGTAGCAATTTTAGAAGCTATTCTGAATGCTCTATTTTAGAAGCCATTTATAATTATGAATGCAATACTGCAAGGCAAATCTGTTTCAAAGTGAACTGAAGATCTTGCAACCCATGCAGGATTTAATGGAATCAATTTAATAATTGTTATAGAGCAGAACTTCAGTCTGCCCAGTGGCAAATGAGGGTGAAGCAGCATTAGACCAGTGAAGAAACAAAAAAGAAAAAATCAACAGAAGATGGCAAAATCTCCAAGCGATAATAATGTGAATACTAAAGCGTTAAAGGAGGCATTTGGGTTAAATGGTTATTTTTACAAAAATGAGGATTTTTAAGGTAGTGCTGAAAAGTCAATCACAAAACAGAGGAATGCCCCATTGCTCTGTGATACAATTTTGTCAGCATAATTAAGCCAAAAAGTCAACACTCCTATTATTCCATGTTTATTCTAAGACTTAATGCATAGTTGAAATTATAATGTAAATATTCTTAACTAAAAGGTGAAAATACACTTTATTTCATAATCTACAATTTTATTTTAAAGGTAAGTTCCCAACCAAACCTTTTTTTTTAACCATGAAATTTTACACCCCTGCTTTCAGTGGGGAGTGTCCTTTCTTTACAACCCATTCCCCTCAGGTAATGAAGACCTCCTGCAGGTTCCTCTGTCCTTGGTATAATTGCCACTTCTCTGAATTATGCACCCTCAGTCATGATCCCATGATAGGTGGTTATGGAAACACACAGGTAATGGCGACACAGTTAACATTACTGAGCCTTATCTACATATCAAGCACAGTTCTGAGTGTTTTATGAACATTAACTTATTTATTCCTCACAATAACACTATAAGATAGATGCCATGACTATCCTCCTTTGGCTGAGGAGGAAGCTGGGGCATGGAGAAATTAAATAGTTTGCCCAAGGCCACACCACTAGTAAGTGATGGATGCACTGTGGTGGCTGCAGAGCCCTTGCTCTTTTGCACAATGCCCCGCCTATACCATGTACATTTGGACTTGGCTTCCTGTGGGAAAGAACACTGTTTCTCCTTAAGGAAGGAAAGCTGCTTCTAAGACAGTTCCTGAGCCTGACTCACCTTGCAGTGTTTAGGTTCCGATAGAGCTGCCCCAGAGACTCCAGCAGCCTCCCTTCCATTTCCCGGTCCCTGAGTTGCTGAGCCAGGGCCAGCCAATGCTCATGGTAGGTGATGCATGCTTCAGGATTTGGGGACACGGAGCTGTAGAAATGGCAGAGGGACTTGGTGACCTGAAGCTGACCTGAACACAAAGCAGGGACATGAATGAGATGACTTGAGACAGGACATGGACAAAACGTGCTCCAACCCTTTTCTCTATAGCTTCCCAGCAGCACAGGACATACTCACTCTTTAGGTGTCGATGCCTTAAGCCAAACAGCAATGCCACTTCATAGCAAAGGAGGCCATGCGTCAGCTGGCGTCCAGACACCAGAACTTCAGCCAACCAGAGAAACACCTGTACTAATTCCATGTCCGTCTCCTTGCTGCCTTGGAGTTCACAATAGAGTCGTACAGCCTGCAGGAGATAGTTTCTGGCTGGATGCTGAGCCCAGCACTTCAGGCTCAGGTGGCCAAGATTGGCCATAGCCACTGCCTGGTTACGCACGTCTCCCACCTCCTGAGCTCTGTTCAAGGCCCGAAGATAGCTCTTGGCTGCCCTGTTCACCCGGCCTTCACCTTGGAGTGCAAGTCCCAGGAGGTTATGGACAACTCCCTTTTGAGTGGCACTCTCTGTCTCTTTCAGGGAGTGTAGCAGTGGCTCAAGCACGTCCAAAGCCTTCTTGGCCTGGCTGGCTAAGAGATAGGCCCATGCCAGGCAGAGGGAAGACTCAAAGGATTCCTGCTCACCCAGCAGCTGCCCTAGCACCAATGCCTGGCTCAGGTAGTGGATGGCACCATCAGGAGACCTGTGCTGGAGGTACACTTTTGACAGGATGAGACACAGGGCCCTCTGGGTGCTCCGGTCTGCTAGTTCCTCACAGGCAGCCAGGGCCTGTCTGAGCATGGGGCAGGCCAAGGTGGAAACTTCACCCCAGCCTGGGGACGGAACGCCAAGGAGCTTGGTTGTGTTCTGGAGGACCAGGTGGGCCTGCCAAATAGGAAGAGACATCCCTTGGACACTCTGGATACCATGTTGCTGGACGGAGGCCACTACAAGGTGTGGAAGATATTTCTTGTCATACAGAAAACTCAAAACACTAGTCACAGCCTCAGAGGCAGGAGGGTGTCCAGAGAGGAGCTGCAGGCGCTCAGCAAAGGGCAGGACCTCCTCATGCCGGCCTAGGCTCAGGAGCAAGCGTATGGCCAGAAAGCAGGCCCTGGCCTCCAGCGGGCTACTGCCCACCACAATCCCCTGGCGCAGCACGTAGGCCACCACGTCAAGTTCATTCTTGGCACTAGACTCACGGTCAGGCAGGCAGGCCAGCAGGGCACCTGCCTTTTCCAACAGGGTGGAGCCTTTATGTCTCAGCCTCTGCTTCAGGTAGATGGCAGCCAAATTGATGTACAGAGTGGCCACCAAGGATAGGTCCTCAAATGCCCCATTGAGAATGTGGATAGCCTCCTCAAAGTACACCCTGGCCTGAGAGAGTTTGACCTTCCTGATGCTCACCCGGCCCAGGAGGAAGCAGAGCCGGGCATGGGCCCAGGTCCTGTGGCTCTTTTTGGCCCACTTTCTTGAAGCCTCCAGGTAGGCCACAAACTCATCCTCCTCAGAGAAGCTATAAAAGGAAGAAGTGAGGAAAGAAAAGGAGAAGTCATAGAGACTCTTAAAGTGGTCAGCGTAACCTTCATGATCCAGAAAAGCCAATATGGGGGCGAAGTTCTCAGCTTCCTCTTCCTGACCAGTGCTTAGGTCCATGAGCAGTTCCGGGTCATCAAGGTCATCAGGCTCTGGCAGTTGATAGCTATCTGAGGCTGCCGAGAGGAGCTCCTCCTCCAGGCTGGAGTCCTCAGAGCTGCTGGACTGTTGGAAGCCCACGGCCTGACGGTCCTCCCAGGCTTTGCCAGGCCTGGCCTCCTTGAAGCCTTTGAGCTGGGATGCTGTAAAGACAGGCAAAGTTGAGCAACCCTGGGCACCTGCACCTAAGGTGCCCACTCTTGGCAAGAGGACACGAGTGCTGTCCTCAAGGATGAAGGTCAGGTTCAGCATGATTGCTACTCACCACTCAGATCATTTGGAGGATTCCGGATAGATTCAAACCCACCTAAGTAGAGATGAAGAACAAACCTGGTGTTAGATCAGGATGGGCCAGCATGCCCATGCCTCCAGGTGTACCCCAGACCAATGGCCCCTTAGGAGACTTGGCATTGAAGACCATCAGTCATCATTAAGGAACAGGGCAGAATTCTCCTTTCACCATCATCTTAAGAGCTGCAAGGGCCTAATCACCTTGTTTAATCCATGCACTTTACGTCTGGGAACCGAGGTACATGGGAAACTCGGAGTCAGAGAAGAAAACCTGCAAACACAGGCTCTGTGCCAAGGGGTGTGGGTACTTCAGGTAGAACAGTGGGGAGCTGCGGGGCTTGTGATAGAATCTGAAGACCAGAGAGATGTGGCTCCCAAATCTCTCAGTGGGAGCCAGGACACAACTCCCAGCACAGGGCACATGGGAGCACGTAGTGCTGCCTCCCACTTCCAAATGTATCACATCCTTCCTCCTTCCCTCCTCCATTCATTCATCATTTATCCACTCGGCAGACATTGGTTCCATGTGTCCACTGGGCTGGACACTGTGTTTGTAAAAGTGGCAGGGACAAGGGGCCAGAAGCAAAGGGTGAATAAAAAGGAGCAAAGATGCGTCCGAGAATGAAGTAGAGGATGGGAGAATCTAGAGTGCAGTTTTAGACATTTGGAGTTTGAGGTAGCTGCAGGAGCTCTAGGCAGAGAATGAAGTAGGTCTGGAGCTCAGGAGAAAAACTGAGGCTTTGCAAACACAGATTTGTGACCCACAGCAGGTCACTAATTGCTGACCAGAGTCCCAGGACTAAATGTAATCACACAGGTGAGGCATTAGGGGGAAAATAAAAACAGTAGGTGAGCAAGGGAGGGGGGGAGTTTGTTAATAAGCCTGAGCAACTCACTGGCAGGCAGTAGCCATTGAGGGAGACTGAAAAGGCACAGTCGGAGAGAAAACGGAGTTACAGAGGCCAAGGTGACTTAAAACATAGCCACCTAATCCCATCCAAGTGCAACCAGACTAGGTAAGAACCAAGAAGACAGCTGGGGTTTGGCAGTGAAAAAGTGACTGCTGTTGGCTAAAGGAACCACAGAGGAACTGTAGATGTGAAAGCCAGATTCACATTCCACAGGATGGCAGCTGCTAGAAGGAAGATTCTACCTCTTCTTAGCAGAGAAGCAGCAACTGTCTGTACCACCACTCTGAGTTCGCCAGTGAACTCTGAGGACCAGCAAGCCCCTTGCCAAGTCAAACCTTTTCCTGCTGTTCTCCAAGGAGGGCTTCTCCAGAGATTTTCATTGCAGATACTCCAGATCTACAACCTCCAGAGGGTAGAAAGCCCTGCAGCTAAAGATGGGAGAGCTACAGAGCTTGGCTAAGGACAGCTGTTCACATGCCCTGGCCTCTCTGATGTGGAGGGGCCAGTGCCCATCTTGGGCCACCTCTTCTCTCCCAGCCAGGACACCGAGAGCACAAACGGCACACAAGTTACAAAATGGTATATCTTCTGGGAGGGAGAATTACAGAGGGGCATCCTTCTCTAGGGTATAGGCCTTGGGAGCGCTAAAATTTACCAACAAGCTGTCCCCCTGTTGCTTGCCTTGGTGCTGGGGCAGCCTGTGCAACCAGAAGGCACAGACTACACCCCGCAGAGATGCACTCCTGATCTTTTGGGTGAGAGGCAAGTGCTGTCTGGGGCCTCCTCTTGCGTCCTCCCCACCACTGGATCAATAGCTGGTGGAAATCGTGATCCAAGTCTGTCCCCAGGCCTTCTCCTCAAGGAACACTGCTAGTGCACCTCAATTTTCAGACATCAGGCTCCCACCTCCTGGGCACTGCCTACTGCTCCAGCTTCCTGCTCAACCTCATAAGGCAGTGTGATCTGCTTGTGGCTTGTGCCCAGAAAGCTCTGCCAGGGCAGGGTGCTGAGGCCTGAGGCAGGTGCTCTCACAAATGCTCCTTATGCATAGACAAAGCTCTCAACTCCCGACTCTGCTCCTAGGAGATGGCCAGAGGGCCCCTTCTGCAGAATCTCTGGCTGTATCCATAAAATATGGATCATCTAATCTGGCTACACAGGAGCGGACACGTCACCATCAATAAAGAGATGGGAGAAACAAAAATTCTTCCTCACGTCACCATCAATGAGAAAATGTACACCCTGACACAGAGCACTGGGCCTTTCTCAGAATAAGGGAAGTGAGAATGATTCATTCAGTCAGTCAGTCCCTCAGACACTGCTGAAAACTGGTCAGTTTGTCAGAGGAATCTTTCACAACTGTTGAGATCTGATTCCACGACACAGAAAACACCCAAGACTAACACACTCAACAACTCAATATCATTTTGTGTCAGGAGCAGTGTGGTAAAGTGGATTGCTCTGGCTAGCAGTTCTTATCCTAGCTAATTCCTTTGGGCCTCATTTCTCAGTCTGTAATGTGAGATGAGGAATGATCTCTTAAGGCCTTTTCAGCTGTAATGGTTACAGCCCCACCCATGTCATTGGGGGCATACTTCAGCCCTAGAAGGTGCCTCAGCCAGGACTCAGGAAGTTCTCCTTCCCTAAGATAGGAGGGAGGGCCCAGTACAGCCAACCACCCATAGTACAGGTGAGTTGGTTTCATCATGTCTCAGAGTTCCCCTGCAACCCCAGAATTACCTGAAATCTAAAGTGAAATGCTACTAATTAAATACGATTCAGGTCATCAACAGAATAGTGGCCATGCCCACGCAGATTTATGAATGGGATTAGAATTTAGGGGTATTCCATTCCTGGTTAGGGACACTGTCTTATTCTTAAGGACCCCAGGCTTTTGAAGGGGTCTAAGGACCAACACTCACTGAGCCGGTAGACAGATGTGATGTCAGTGCGAGCAAGAGTGTGGAGGAAGCTGGAACACTCAGCCTGCTTATCACTTCCCAGGGCCAACAGGGAGCATCTCTCCTCATCACTGAGAAAGGCAGAGTTCCTGCTCCTGCATTGGGGCAAAAGACATAGAGACAGATCAGTGCAAGGCGTCAGACTCTATCTCCTCTTCTCTCCACACTAGGATGTGGTGGAGGATGCAGAAAAGCCATCAACCCATCTGCCCATAGATGAAATTGGATTCCTCCTCTCACCATTGCATACTATATACCACCAAGAAAGAAGAGCTATTAGCACATCATGCTGGGAGAACTGAGGGGTGTGGTTGTCCAGTAGGTCAAAGTGGGGATGAAAACACCCCTCCTCTTAAAACCCCATCTCCCAAGAAAAACAAAGCCCTTCTCTCAACCTCTACTCATTCTTTGAGACCACATGGTACCCATTTTTAATGGAAGAAAGAGGAGTGGATTGCCCTAAATGCAAGGGTTGAAAAGGGACCAGTAAAAGGAGTTTATTTGTCTTTAGGGTATTTCAAGAAAAAGTGAAGGACAAGAGACACAATCTAGAGGAACAATGAAGAAAGTCTGACCATAGTCAGAGGAATCTTTCACCGTTAAGATCTGATTCCATGGCGTAGAACAAGAGTTTAGGCAACATGAAGAGGATTGGAATTGCTAAGGGAAAGAAGTGGGTAAAAGGAAGATCGGAGGAGCCGAAATAAATGATCATAAACAACAGAGATCTTGATACTTATGCTGTTGTATAAGCTAATTGTTAAGCCTAATTTTCTTACTAGAGATTTGCCATAGAATTAAATAATATAAAAACTAGAAGTGCCTTAGAAGCTACTGAATTGTATCTATCTGAACAATTTTTTAGGCCGCTTTTAGTTCTCAATAGAGAATGTCTTAATGTCAGAATCGTTTTTTAAAAAAAAATTAACTTGGAAGCCCAAGAGTTAATAGTAGCTAATACTTTGGTAGAAAGTGGTATGACAAACCAGACACTGTTATTTTATTTAATCCACACATTTGCCATATGAGGCAGGTACTGCTCTTATCCTTTTTACAGATGAATAAACTAAGGCACAGCAAAATGAAGTTGGTGGTTAGGAACTGGTAGAACAGGACGTAAGAACTTCTCTAGTTAAAGCAGTGTTCCAGGAGGGGACAGGATGGGGTGCTGTAATCAGCCATTATCATTCGTCCTCATAACTCAGGTAAATGCAGTTTGAAAGCCAGTGATGAGAAAAGTACTCATAGCACCACACTTACTGGGCCCTCATCTCCCTGGGCTTATCTCCAGGTTCCCTCCAGCACCACGGAAGCTTCTAATCTTAAAACAGCATGTAATTGAAATGTATGACTAAATTCAGTTGGGATAAAATATATGTATATAATATATGATCCCACGTTTTATAGATCTCTTAAATTTTATAATGTATTCCTAAATGTACTATTTCATTTGCTGTTTATGACAACTTTATGATGCAGGTATTTCTAATCTATGTTGGTATATTAACAAAGGGGTTCAGAAAGATTCAGTGACACACTCAGAATTGCACAGCTAGAAAGTGGTAAAGCTGAAACTAAAACTGAGGTCTTCTACCTCTGTGTGCACTGCATCACAGCACCTACTAACGTCCTGAGTTCCGGGAAAACTTAGAGAACTTGGAATTTAGAGAAAGGCCAAGAAGTTTGACAAATTGCATTAGAAATTTCCAAACATGAAAATTGGATTAGAAGAGCATGACAAAGCTTCTGGCAATATGGCAGTTTGAAGGACTCCAAAAGGGCCACTCTCCCCCATATTTACAGAAAAATCCGGATAAAATGTAACAAAGATGAATATATTAGTACCTTCTTTAAAGAAAGAAAGGGACATCACTGGAAGCAAGTAACAAAACCAAAAAGCAAACCCAGATTGGCAGGTGAGAGCAGATGGCCCAGAGCCCCGGTGGTTTCATCTGGGACTTCAGCCCTCAGAACTGGAACTGAACTTCTCATACCCACCCCAAGGACAGAAGATGTGATTTTAGACTTGCCTGAAGCAGGGAACCAAATTAAACCCCCTACATAAATCCTAGAGTCTGAAAGGATTCAACTGCTGTAAAGAGCAGATTGGAAAATTTCTTCCTACCTGCGAGAACACACTTTTCATCTATTTGAGTTCCTGGAAAACATCAAACACCTAGGCTTATACCATTAGGACATGTGGAATCTGAATTTACACTACCTGGTATTGGTACCACGTTCCAAGAATTAAGATTTAAAAAAACAGTCCTAGATCTTTACTCCCTAAGGTTCCAGAAGCAAATGCAAAATCTAGTCAGCAAGGAGGTTTTCTTCAGTCCAGGATCAATACAAAGCCCAACTTTTAAAAGGTTGAAAATTAGTTCATGCAACAAAAAATACAAGCCATGCAAAAAAATGAACTATTCACAAAGAGAGCCAGCAGATGCATAAATAACTATATTTATACTACAAAAAATGAGAAATGACAATAATCTAAAGAATAATTTAAAAGAATAATTTAAAAGGTGAAATAAGAAAAATAGAAGCTACAATGAAAAGATTGAACACTGTGAAAAGAAACAGCTATATGTGAAAAATAGCAAAATACAAAACCTAGAAAATGGAAAATAAAGGCACAGAAATGAAGAACTACATGGGTGGATTAAACAGCAAGTTTAGTCATAGCAGAGGTAAGCATTCAGAGATGAAACTGAAGATTATGTTAAGAAAATCAATCGGAATGTAGCCTGCTGTGACAAAAAGATAAAAAATATAAAAGAACTGATTAAGCGAGAATGAGGATAGAATAAGTCCAACATACCTCTAACAGGAATTCCAGAAGAGAGTATAAAAAGAATGAGAGAGAGGCAATATTCAAAGGAAGAAGGACTGAGAATTTTCCAGAATTGAAGAAAGACATGAGTCTTCATATTGAAGTGGCACACCAAGTCCTGAGCAAAATAAATAAAAATAATATCATTTTTAACATGATGTCCATTTCACTGGGGTTACAGGTCTTTTTTTAAGTAGTCTACTTCTCCTGCTTCTCCATTCTTGGTTCAATTACTATTGACTGTTCAACTTCATGGAATGAAAGAATTAAATATAAAAGATAAGAACATAAATTAATGAAATAAAGACAAAGAAAGTAGAAGCAAATAAGGCAAATGCTGTCATTAATGAAATATTATTTAAAAAACAAAAATCAATAAAGATGTTCAACAGAAGAAAAATCGATTCTCTGAAAAGACTAACAAAATGGACAAGTCCCCGGCATCATGGATTTGCAATTTTATATTAGGAGTTATTTTTTCCTGCAAACTTTGAAGATGTTATGCTATAACTAGCTACATTATCATTCAAGAGTATATTTTAAGTATTATATCTTTAAGACAGACCAAGACGCAGGACTGAGAATATTTATAACCCACAGATCTTCACTGAAATAGCTACTAAAATAGATACTCTATGAAGAAGGAAGTGAACAACTTGCTATCAATATGTTATAAAATATATTACATGTAGACACATCATGCAAAGAAATGGCTATGAGACCAATGGAAAAATTATTAGTTGCAAAAATAGATACCATAATAAATTGAATCATAAAGACACAAGCAATATGAAGAATAAAAGAGGGGATGTAACAAAAGAATGTTTTCTAACTGTAATACTATGAAATACTGGCTTTTTTCCTATGTTCTTTTTCCTGGTTTTGAGTACATTAATTTATCCATCTTACTTATTTTTCAATGTAGGCACTTAAATATACACGTATACTTTAGGGAGTAATATACAAGCACAAAAAGAGAACCTACACAGAGAAGATGGAGACTTCAGCAAAGGCTGAGTCTGTCTTCTCAGACTCTGACACCCAGCTGAAGAGTGACACCCAGTGGCCAGACCAAAGGCAGAGTGCCAAGACTTCAACTCCCGGGCTGCTCCTCGTGTGGAGCTGGGTCATTCCTCCGAATTCAAAACCCATCCCTCAATTGCTGTGATTCAAGGAGCTCTGATATCTGGAGAGTGCTTCGGGGGATATGCAAGGAGCAGGTACCTCTCCTCTCCTTGTGGCATCCCTCCCTGTTTTCTGGTTCATTTTCCCCTTCTGTACCAAATGTGCAATCGCTGGCGCATTGGGTCCCACAGCTGACCAGGCACAGGAAAATGTCTTAGGCAACTTCACACAGCACAGGGGATGCTGCTCTTCAGTGTGAGAGGACCCCTTACTACTAAGCCAGTGAAAATGTGATGACTGAATAAATTCAGTTGTGCTGGGTTGGTCATTTGAGGTAAATTAGTGTGAGGCGCAGAAGTCCAAATATAAGTCATGAAAATGACACCTGCCCCAATATCCTATTAAAACTGCCTCTCAAGATCAGCACCCACAACAATGGCAACAACACAAACAACAACAATAAGTGCTAGTGCCTGTGGATCTCACACACACACACACACAAACACACACACACACACTGTGCCAGGCACCATTCTAACAGCTTTGTGTGTATTATTAACTCATTTAAAGTCATGGCAATCCTAGGCAAGTGCTAACATTCTACACATTGTACAGATGAGAAAACTGAGGCATGGAGAAATAGATGAATGTGTCCAAAGTCGCAGAGCTGATAGACCAATGGAGGCACAAGCTACACTCACATAGTCACAAATGCCTTTTGGACAGCCTGACTCTGGAACTCTGTAAGCCATTCAGCTACTGTGTCTCCGGATGACCTCCCAATGGCTGGTCCCAAAGGCCTTTCCTCAGTTGGCCCTGCTGTGCGTCTCTGAGGACAGCACAGGTGTCAGCCCTGCCTCTCACACAGTTTGTTTCTTCCTCTCTGTGGCTCCTCTGTCTCCTCTCTGCATTCTCACTTCCCCTGCTCTGTAAGTGGAGGCATCCTCCAGGGTTCTTCCCCCATCCCTGTATTCCATTCTGTTTATTCTTTCTCCCTTTCACTGGAGCTTCTCACCAGATGCATTGGATTTAACGTCAGGATTTAAAATCACCAGGACAGTTAACCAGAGCTCATTGGATTTGATGTCAGGATTCTAAGGTTCCAGAGGGAAGGCCTTGGGTTCAGCCCCTTCACCCCTGGGGTCCTCACTTCCCCTGCAGTAACATGAAGGGTGGTTCAGAGTAATGCTCTCACCTTGACTGACCAGCAGCTACACCTGGGGAGCTTTTATCTATACCATTGCCCAGCCCCAACCCAAACCAGTTACATGATTGCCTCTGGAGGCAGAACAGAGGTATCCATATTTGTAAAGCTCCTGGAATCTTTGACTTCCTGTCCATTGGTCCTCAGCAGTGGCTTCTTCTCTCCATTCTCACCCTTATCTAAGTGCCACCCTGGTCTCCTGTCTTCAGATTCCCCCTGATGGTGCGTGCCTTCCCCAAAGCCAGGTTTCGCTTTCTAGAGAAAAGGTCCAGTCATATAACATGTCACGCTTGCTCAGAGACATGCAGTGGCTCCCTATTCTCTACCAGGTTAAGGGACAGGGCCTTGACACAGGCATTCCCAGGTTTCCATATCAGGGACCCATCTTTGCTGCACCAGTGCCCTTCTGGCAACTTCCCTCCCAACTACACGGGTCATTCTTCAAGCATTGACTCACTCTGCTACCTATGACCTCTTTTCCCATCAATATCTGTTGAAATATTTTACATTGTGCAAAGCTTAATTAGTGTCACCTTCTTCATGAAGTTCTCTTGATATCCTTTTCTTCCTTACAAATCCCCATCATTCTCCATACCTCTCCAGGAGCTCAGTGAGTGATCTTCCTTGTTTATACTTATTTGGACTCCCACATTTCCACATAGGGAAAACAGTCTTCTGTCTCCTCTCCCCATGAAGGACAGGGCTTACAGGGAGCTTCTGCTCCTTGGTCTGCTCTCTTCATTGGCTATTTCCCACAAGAGAAAGAATTTCAGTCTCTGTTCAGATCCTTAGACATTTCTTGGCCACATTTTCCCAGTGTGGGGAGCTGTGTTGTCTCAGTGTGGGGAGCCAGCTCTCCCTTTCCCCAACTGCTTCCTGCACCCAGGCTTTCTGCCGTTTCCTATCCCCATGCAGGAAGCCCACTCCAAAAAGAGGAGCCAGTACCCCACACCTCTGCCCTTCCTTGACAGGGTGGATGCAGCAGGCTAGTCACCTTCTCCTGATTGACCAAGCAGATGAGTCTGCTCCTCACAACCAGCCTTTCTGGATTCAAGGCAGAAAAAGAGTAAGAGAAGCACTCTGCCTTCCTAGCCAATGGTGACGTCACACATTGGCATTCGGCTTGAAAGCTGAATGAGTGAAGACCTACATGGGACCTACCTCCTAGCCCTACGTGGGATCAGCATGCTGCCAATCCAAGTACCAAAGCTGCACCCTCAGTGCCTAACAGCACATCCTTTGTCTTGGAGTTTTGCTTCTTTCCTTGCACAGAGGAAGTCCTCAGTGACCGCCTGTTAAAATAAACTGAACTGATGCATTCTCTCCTTTCTATATCAACCTTGGTGTCAGAATGTGCTTTTCTGGCTCCATGTTACCAGGAAACCCTTGAAGCTCAACTGCAAATCTGCTTAAAGAGGGGAGGGACCCCTGGGAAAGGCAGCCCAGCTCCAGGACATGCTCACTGCCATACTCACATTGGGGAATAAGAATCAGGATCTATGTTCCTGGTGGGGACAAAGCCCACTTGCCCTGAACTCGTCAACTTTCCAATGAACCACTGAAGCCCAGGTATGACAAAGCCAACGATCTCAATGCTTTCTCCCTGGTAGAAACTCAGCTCATCCTTTTCTTCTGGCTCATAATCCTTCAAGGCCTTACAGCGTCCTCTGCCTGTGGAAAATAGCACACAGATCAGCTACAGAAAGCGTGAACAGCTGAGCCTCCCACCACCTTCCAATGCAACAGAAAAGGAGGGGTTCCCAGACTTTAGAATGTCAAGGACCACTAACATTCCACCACCCTCCCCATCCAAAAATTGGCAGGAATGACTCAGTTGGCTTTTCATTTTGCCAAACTAGAACATATTTTTAAAAGAACTACAATCCACTTTCACCAAAGAAAAGATGTTTTAACAAACATAAAAATAAGATATTCTCAGATACTGGACATGTCTTAAAAATGAATAAATGTAGCTTATGGGAAACAGGAAGGCTAACTGTATTGTCCTGGTTTGTCCAATTTTGCCACTGTCATATAAATGCTTTGTCGTGGTTGGCACAAATCCACAGACCGGTGTGCCAGAACCATTAAACCAGAGGAGCTCTCCATGTCCTTCCAGCTCCTTTGGCCTCTATGACCCTCAGTCTCCCCAACTGTAAAATGGGGATAATAAGAATCCCTGCTGCTTTTAAGTATTAAAAAGAATCAAAGAGATACAGTACACAATGCCTGGTACCTGGTCAGCCCTCAGTAAACATTGGCCTCATTACCAATGGCAGAATGGAAATTTGCTAATGACCCAGAAGGATCTACAAGTCTCCCAGCTGGGCGCAGTGGCTCACCCCTGCAATCCCAGCACTTTGGGAGGCTGAGGCTGGTGGATCATGGGGTCAGGAGATTGAAACCATCCTGGCCAACATGGTGAAACTCCATCTCTACTAAAAATACAACAAAAATTAGCTGGGCATAACCCAGCTACTCAGGAGGCTGAGGCAAGAGAATCACTGGAACCAGGGAGGAGGAGGTTGCAGTGAGTGGAGATTGTGCCACTGCACTCCAGCCTGGCAACAGAGCGAGATTCAGTCTCAAAAAAAAAAAAAAAAAAAAACTAAAAGACTCGCTTTCTGAGTATGGTAATTACTCACTCTGATAAATTGCCTGACTAGGATCTAGCAATGACATTTTAATGAATGTTTTGCTGTCCAGTTTACAAAGTACAATCACTTTCTCGGGTCTTCCCAAGAGCCTCAAAGGGCAGGGAAACTGTCAGAATCACCTTTTCCCAGATTACAGAGGGAGAGAGAGGGTACATGAGAGAGAGCGTACATGATTTGTCTGAGGATCTTATGTGGGGCAAAACTGGGTCTAGAGCTTAAGTCTTCCAACTGCTGGTTAGCTTCTCTATTAATCCTGCCTGGTGGAGATAATGGCTTTTATGTGCCTCAGTTTCCATATTTGCTTTAGCTTCTCTGCTAAAGCTACTGCCATTTTTTTCTGACATTTGTAGTCAATTTTCTAGATTGTGTCTTCAAGATCAGAAATTCCCACTGTTTTGTGGGTTGATGGGATCTACCATTTGTTAAGTATCTACATTGTACCAGAAACTGAATGAAGTGATTTATGGACGTCATTTTGTTTGGTTCTCATAACAACACTAAAGTTGGTTTTATTGTATCATTTTACTAATGAGGAAGTTGCAACACAGGACAGGTGAATTGGCCAAGACCACACTGGTGGGGAGCCAGAATTTGAACCCAGAACAGACTTCAAAGCCTTGCATTCTAACTACAGGGCTATACTGTTTTAGGAAGCTAAAAATCTTGTCATTGATAATTGATTAGATCTGGTGTCTGGGTTCCATAATCCTTCTGTTTCTTTTGTGTGTGTGTTATTTGGGCTTAGCACTTGTAAAATTGTGCTTTGTGGTAGGAGTGTGTGGCAGGAGGGTAAAGAGGAGTTCTAAGAATGAAGATAAATGGAAGGTATATTTTAGATGTCTAAAAAGTGTCAGACTTAATTATCCAGTAGATATGTATATACAGTACTTACAGATATGTGTGTATACACATATATAGAGATTACTTAAATTGTGTGTGTGTGTGTGTGTGTGTGTATAATTCATTTATTCAACAAATTTTTACTGAGTACCCTTATATGCCAGGCATTTCTACTTTTCCTAAATTCAAAGTTAATTTTATAAAAGTCTAAGGGAAGTTAGAAAATGTTTTGACCAGTGATTGAAACAGGCAGCCTACAGGCCACATTTGGCTCACAAAACATTTCATTTGGCCCACACCAGGCTCTTTTTTCACCCATGTATCTTAAAATCCCTAATTGTTCCTGCCATTCCCTAACACCTTCCATCCAGGCCGTCTAGCATCTGTGTGTCCTGCCCACACCTGCAGGCATTTGTAGCTGCCCCCTGGATTGAGACCTCTCATTTCACAGGCAGGGAAAACCACGTGCACAGAAAGAAACTGACTTCCCTAAATCCAGTCCCTAGCAGAGATGAGACAGAAATTCACATCAACTGACTCCAAACCTGCAGATAAAATTGAGAGACAGGAAAACATTATCTCCCCAACAATACTATGTTTTTGACTCAGCCATACCAATCTGATAGGAGCCTGTCCAATCCCTGTTCCTGGAAAGGCTGCAGCTTCCTGGATAATTCTTTAGGAACCATCTGCCAATGAAAACATGGGGTTTGCGAACATGGATTTCAAAAACTTGCAACAATGAACAGAACACTCTATCAGAACAATGATGATAAATGGTAAGTATTGTTTTTTCTCTTATTTAAATGATGGCAAAGATTTATTGAGAACTTACTTTCTACCAGGACCTGTGAAGAGGTGAGGTGGTAACAGACCTGGGATATTTTGTGGCTTCGAAAGTAGCTGTCAGTTAAATAACTAACAAACAATCCCTTTGCATTTTGTCAGATCTCTGCCAAAGCCACACACAGGTCCATGGCCTGGGTTAATGTTTATTGTCAATCTGTATATTTAAGTTTATTATGTCTTCCAGCAGTAATTCTTAAACTTTAGTGTGAAAAAAATCTTCTGGGAAGTTTATTTAAAATGCAGATTCCTAGAATCAACCCCAAGAGAATCTGAGGAGGCCCAGACAAATGGTTCCCAGTCCATACATGGAGAAACCTACATTGGTGGTCATGCGGTATATTTGCTCCTAGATACAATGCCCATCTAAAATTTAGAGTTGTCTCCAATGTCATCAGATTGTATAAACCTTGATTGTTAAAAAAGAAAAGAAAAGAAAAGAAAAAGACAGAAATATAAAGAGACACCAAGAGTCTGTTTTCTCCTCCACACTCTGGACCCATATCTGAAAGCATGCCTACTCTGTTCTGTGCAGACTTCAATCTGCTCTGGGACTCGCTCCCAGGAGGCAGATGGCTACTCACTGGTGGAAAGGGAGAGGCAGAGGCTCCAAGGCTGACACCAGTACCAGGCCCCGCTGACCTGTCACCAAGGACACGCCTTCCCACTCGGACCCTGCTTCTGCCATCTTCACTGAGATTAACTCATTCTTGCAAAGTGTCAACCACTCCCCTTCCTTCTCAGCTGGTGGAGTCACAGAGCGCAGGGCTCTACAGAAGAAGTGGCCTGTGGATAATGAGAAAAGCAATGGCTTTCCAAGGAGTAGCAGGGAGTGAAAAGGGATTATCACATAAAGTAATATTTCTATCTAGAGCTGGAGCACTTTTCTTCCTGGATGTAAAGTAGACATTTCACAAGGAGACATTAAAACAGGCCTTATGATCCCAGGAAAACTGGCACCAAGAAGAAAAAAGCCATGGAGAGGGAACACCAATATTTTAGATTATTAGACACCAATATTTCTAATTATCTATGAGAAAAAGACTTAATTGGGACTTTATCTTGAAAAAGAGATGAAAACTTGTAAAAATATATTAATAATTAATAGAATTTCATTTAGCATTGAAACATTATGATTAAAATTAGAACCAAACTAATTAGAATTAGTTGAGTGAATATAATTACTCCAGTAAGTTTCATAATAGCATGATATGAAATTCTTTCCTTCATGCAATGCAATCATAAGAAGAATCCTTTTTGCAAAAAGATCATATGCAAATCTGGCTCTTTCCATGTGCCCGTGATGTCATCAGGCATATCCACCTCATTAGTTGTTAATTGGTGGATGGTAACCTTGATTGGACACTCACCTATAAACAGATCAGGAGGTGCTCCAAAGGGTTCCTCAATATCACTTTCCTCAATTTCATGAAAAACTTCAGGTTTTGCAACATTTCCAACGTTATTTTACAATCAAATTATATCACATGTTTGGAAAAGTGTTTCTCAATTTTGGGTAGACATTACAATTATGTGGAAAACTTTCCGAAATATGCCAATACCTGGGTCCTCACCTTCGGAGATTTCATGGGCCTAAGTGGAGCCCTGGCATGAGTATCTTAAGAAAACTCTCCAAGCAGTTATAACATCAGTCAGTGAGACTGACCAGCACAGCTGTTCACGTGATGTCGGTGTTGAACTGAGAGGAATGTCCGAAGTACTATGATGACAGGTGCGTTCATTTGTGAATATGCCATGTTTGAATGATTTTTCCCTCCCTTTGTATCCTGCTTATTTCAGGGCCTCTGATAGGAAATATCTGCATAAGATCCCATCGCTACCCCTACGCTGCACTCACCTTCCTGTATGAGGAGTCCCAGGTATATTGTTTCCAGGTGTTTATCATCTACAGACACTTGGATCTCTGTATCCTCCACCAATATGCAGTTGAGCCAGTACTTGTGGTCAAAGAGGAGATGTTCCAGACACATGGATACATAGCCTAAGAAGTCAAGCCAACAAGATTCCTGAACAAAATGATTTCTGACATAGCTGAGCACAGAAGAGAGTGAGAAAGTTCCCTCCTGAGTTTGATTCTCAGACCATGAGCCCCAACCTGTCATTTAACCGGAATTAAAACAGCATAAGAGAAAAAGCTAGACATTTTCTAGAATTAATTGCGTCTTCTCAACATCTGTAGGGAAATACAAGTCATTTCTAAATGTTACTTATTATTTCTACATATTGTGTGTTTCCATAAATGTATAATGAGATGACAGAAACCAACTGCCTTTTTCTAATACATCCATGGAGTTCTCCAAGTTTACAGTGTTGGCTTTGGGGGTTCCTAGTGCCTCCTTAAAGTTCTCCTGACCTGAAGTTCAAACTACTGTGCCTCGAATGATGCGGTGGCTATGGAGTTTCTACATGGTTCCCCCTCAGTGAATTTTAGGAGTCAGGATTTGCTTCCACCCACAAGCTCTGACCCTGCTCTACCTCCAATGCCCAGAAGATCTCTCTGGTAAAAGCAGACTAAAAACTATGTAAATTGTAAAACTCTAATGATTATATATAGTATTTTAAACATGGCCATAAATATGAATTACTCCTATTGATTCTCCTGAGGCTTCTTCTTTTTTCTAAGACGCAAAAGCCTGCCTGTTTCCACCCTGACTGTCCATGATGCTGATCTGGGCCTTATATATCTTCCATAATCACATCCCATCCCTTTTCTGTGTGCAGATTTTGAACTTTAATGTGCACACAAATCACTTGGGGATTTTATTAAACTAGAGATGCCTAGTGAAGGTCTGAGATAGTGCTGAGCTTCTCCTTTTTTTAACAGGTCCTATGTGCTGCCAGTGCTTCCGGTCCATGAAGCACAGTTTGAATAGTGACGATGCCTGATGGTCCAGAAGGAAATGTGTAGTGTGGAGAGCAGATCTCCAGACCACAGAGGAGAAGTTATACCTTCCAGTCATGAGTCATGTTGACCTTCCACCCCTACACAACATCTGTCCCTGTGTATGTCAGCATGGAGCCCAGCATCCTTTGGGAGATATAAAACATACATCAAATTAGGTGGCCTCTTGCTTTGTTTGGCTTCATTTTGCAACCATAACTTCCCCATTATAAGCTATTCTCCATGGAGAATGCAGGTGAAGAATTTACCACCACAATGGAACTGATGCTGCATCCCAATATCCGTGTTTACATTCTAGAAAACCCTGCAGCTTGAGGCTGCTATAAGCAGATAATTCCTCTATTTCTTTCTTTAACTCTTTTCCAATACATGTGATAAAAAATCTGGAACTTTACTATGTTGAGCAGCTACTTTGATCTTACTCAAGATTACTGTAGT
This sequence comes from Sapajus apella, assembly GCF_009761245.1. NCBI lineage: Eukaryota > Metazoa > Chordata > Mammalia > Primates > Cebidae > Sapajus > Sapajus apella. Next base: position 2,683,299 of record NW_022437011.1, on the reverse strand, counting down.
TCCCTATGGTTTAAAACACACACATACTAGCACAAGCTTCACATCTATTTCAGTACTTTGAACTTAGTAGATGACCAGTAACTGTTTTCTAATTGATTAGTTATCTAATAAAAAGAGGATCTCCCTGGATACAAAACAGCACACTTCTTTATATGGCATTTTAGAATACTACTTAATATTTGCTTTAGATTTAGCTTGAGGCAGTCTGTGATATTTCAAAAGTTAACCATCCCTTTTAAGGCTTTATTTTTCTTAATTACCAAAGCCAGCCCAATACCTTAATGCCAAGCCCTACAAATTGGCTGAACTGTGGAGGAGGTCATCCTCCACCTGCTTGCTTTGTATCATACCTAAATTAAGGTAGGTGGAGAACTTCCAGATTTCCTCCATTGTTTTGAAGGTGATGAGAAACTGGGCCCTCTGAGACTGGATGCTGACCAACCTTGCTGAGAGGTCCTATGTAAAGAAAACAACGAGTCAGCCTGGAATAACGGAAGTGTCCCATTAGCAAGCTCATACATAGACCAAATGTTCTGTATAAACTTCTTGATTATGGCATTGATTTTTGCATCACCAAAAAAAAATAGAAACAACTTAAATATTTATTTAAAAGAGGTTGGTTAAACTGGAGTACAATTTATCCACAAAGTGAAATATTGTATTATGCAATCACAGAAAAGAAGAAAGAAGCTCATTGTGTACTGATATAGGCTCCAGATATAACCCTGCTATACACCAGCAGCAGCAAAAAGAAGCCTGGGAATATAACTATGTGCAGAGAATGCTACTTTTTGTGTTAAAAAAAAAAAGTGTATGTGGGAGGATAGAGGACAATGATTCATAGAGGGCATCTGAAAAGCAAATTTGATTGTGAGTCTATGTCTAATGATGAGTTTTATTAATATAAAGTTGAAAAACAAAAAACCAAAATGTGCAAAAATAAAATTCATCCCTAGTCCCTACTCCTAAAGATCATCAATGTTAACACCTTCATGTAATAACGTTGAATCTTTTTTCCTGCACAAGTGTCCGTATGTCACATACATAGAATCACATTCAATAAATTATTTTTGCAATCTTCTTTTGCCGCTAAGCAATATTTCACAAAGCATCTTTCATATCATCATGTAGTTTATACCATTCTTAATGATTACATATGGCATTGTTGCATTAACATAATGAAATATTTCTCTATGGTTTCATGTTTGGATTGTTTTGTATTATATATATATATATATATATATATATATATATATATATATTTTATTGCACTTTAGGTTCTGGGGTACATGTGAAGAATATGCAGGATTGTTGAATAGGTACATACATGGCAATGTGGCTTGCTGCCTCCATCCCTATCACCTGTATCTGGCATTTCTCCCCATGTTATCCCTCCCCAGCTCCCTACCCAATGCTGTCCCTCCCCTAGTTCCCACCAACAGACCCCAGTGTGTGATGCTCCCCTCCCAGTGTCTATGTGTTCCCATTGTTCAACATCCACCTATGAGTGAGAACATGCGGAGTTTGATTTTCTGTTCTTGGGTCAGTTTGCTGAGAATGATGGTTTCCAGATTCATGGTGTATATATGCCCCATTTTCCTTGTCCAGTCTATCACTGATGGGCATTTGGGTTGGTTCTAGGCCTTTCCTATCGTAAACATACATGTGCATGTGTCTTTACAATAGTATGATTTATAATCCTTTGAATATATACCCAGTAATGGGATTGCTGGGTCAAATGGAATTTCTATTTCTAGGTCCTTGAGGAATCGCCATACTGTCTTCCACAATGGTTGAACTAATTTACACTCCCACCAACAGTGTAAAAGTGTTCCTATTTCTCCACATCCTCTCCAGTATCTGTTGTCTCCTGATTTTTTTCTAACTGGCATGAGATGGTATCTCAATGTGGTTTTGATTGGCATTTCTCTAATGACCAGTGATGATGAGCATTTTTTCATATGTTTGTTGGCCTCATATATGACTTCTTTTGAAAAGCATCTGCATATCCTTAACCCACTTTTAAATGGGTTTCTTGTTTTTTTCTTGTAAATCTGTTTTAGTTATTTGTAGATTCTGGACATTAGCCCTTTGTCAGATGGGTAGATCATAAAATTTTTTCCCATTCTGTTGGTTACCGGTTCACTCTAATGATTGTTTCTTTTGTTGTGCAGAAGCTCTGGAGTTTAATTAGAGCTCATTTATCTATTTTGGCTTTTGGTGCCAATGCTTTTGGTGTTTCAGTCATGAAGTGCTTGCCTATGCCTATGTCATGAATGGTTTTGCCTAGGTTCACTTCTAGGGTTTTTATGGTGTGAGGTCTTAGTTTAAGTCTTTAATCCATCTGGAGTTATAGTGTAAGGTGTCAGGAAGAGGTCCAGTTTCTGCTTTCTGCACATAGCAAGCCAGCTTTCCCAATACCATTTATTAAACAGGGAATCCTTTCCCCATTGCCTGTTTTTGTCAGGTTTGTCAAAGATCAGATGGTTGTAGATGTGTGGCATTGCCTCTGAGGCCTCTGTTCTGTTCCATTAGTCTATATTTCTGTTTTGGTACCAGTACTATGCTGTTTTGATTACTGTAGCCTTGCAGTATAGTTTGAAATCAGGTAGCATGATGCCTCCAGCTTTGTTCTTTTTGCTTAGAATTGACTTGGCTATGCAGGCTCTCTTTTGGTTCCATACGAAGTTTAAGGTGTCTTTTTCCAGTTCTGTGAAGAGGGTCATAGGTGCCTTGATGAGGATAGCATTGAATCTATAAATTACTTTGGGCAGTATGGCCATTTTCAAAAAATTGATTCTTCCTGAATCAATATGCTTGATTGGAATGTTTTTCCATCTGTTTGTGTCCTCTCTCATTTCATTGAGCAGTGGTTTGTAGCTCTCCTCGAAGAGGTCCTTTGCATCATTTGTTAGTTGCATTCCTAGGTATTTTATTCTCTTTGTAGCAATTGTGAATGGCAGTTCGTTCTTGATTTGGCTCTCTTTGAGTCTGTTATTGGTGTATAGGAATGCTTGTAATTTCTGCACATTGATTTTGTATCCTGAGACTTTGCTGAAGTTGTCTCTCAGTTTCAGGAGATTTTGGGCTGAGACAATGGGGTCTTCTAAATATTCAATCATGTCATCTGTAAATAGAGACCATTTGACTCCCTCCTTTCCTAATTGAATACTCTTTATTTCTTTTACTTGCCTGATTGCTCTGGCTAGAACTTCCAATACTATATTGAATAGAAGTAGTGAGAGAGGGCATCCTTGTCTAGTGCCAGATTTCAAAGGGAATGCTTCCAGTTTTTGCCCATTCTGTATGATATTGGCTGTGGGTTTGCTGTAAATAGCTTTTATTATTTTGAGATATGTCAATCTACCTAGTTTACTGAGAGTTTTTAGCATAAAGGGCTGTTGAACTTTGTTGAAGGCCTTCTCTGCATCTATTGAGATAATCATGTGGTTTTTGTCTTTGGTTCTGTTTATGTGGTGAATTACGTGTAAAGACTTTCTTATGTTGAACCAGCCTTGCATCCCTGAGATGAAGCCTACTTGAACATGGTGGACAAGCTTTTCGATGTACTGTTGCAATCGGTTTGCCAGTATTTTATTGAAGATTTTTGCATCTATGTTCATCATGGATACTGGCCTGAAGTTTTCTTTTCTTGTTGAGTCTCTGCTGGGTTTTGGTATCAGGATGATGTTGATCTCATAAAATGATTTGGGAAGGATTCCCTCTTTTTGGATTATTTGGAATAGTTTCAGAAGGAGTGGTCCCAGTTCCTCTTTGTGTGCCTGGTAGATTCAGCTGTGAACTCATCTGGACCTGGGCTTTTTTTGGTTGGTAAGCTATTAATTGCTACCTCAACTTCAGCCTTTGTTATTGGTCTACTCAGGGTTTCGACTTCTTCCTGGTTTAGGCTTGGGAGGATGCAAGTGTCCAGGAATTTATCCATTTCCTCCAGGTTTACTGGTTTATGTGCATAGAGTTGTTTGTAGTAATCTCTGATGGTGCTTTGTATTTCTGTGGAATCTGTGGTGATATCCCCTTTATCATTTTTTATTGCATCTATTTGATTCTTCTCTCTTTTCTTTTTTATTAATATGGCTAGTAGTCTGTCTATTTTGTTGATCTTTTCAAAAAACCAGCTCCTGGATTCATTAATTTTTTGAAGGGTTTTTGTGTCTCTGTCTGCTTCAGTTATGCTCTGATCTTAATATTCTTGTCTTCTGCTAGCTTTTGAGTTTTTTTAATCTTGCTCCTCTAGCTCTTTCAATTTTGATGATAGGGTGTCAATTTTAGATCTTTCCTTCCTTCTTATGTAGGCATTTATTGCTATAAATTTTCCTCTAGACACTGCTTTAAATGTGTCCCAGAGATTCTGGTACATTGTGTCTTCATTCTTGTTGGTTTTGAAAAACATCTTTATTTCTGCCTTCATTTCATTGTTTATCCAGTCAACATTCAAGAGCCAGTTGTTCAGTTTCCACGAAGTTGTGCAGTTCTGAGTTAGTTTCTTAATCCTGAGTTCTAATTTGATTGCACTGTGGTCTGAGAGATTGTTTGTTATGATTTCCGTTCTTTTGCATTTGCTGAGGAGTGATTTACTTCCAATTATGTGGTCAATTTTAGAGTAGGTGTGATGTGGTGCTGAGAAGAATGTATATTCTGTGGATTTGGGGTGGAGAGTTCTGTAGATGTCTATTAGGTTTGCTTGGTCCAGATCTGACCCTGTTAATTTTCTGTCTCATTGATCTGTCAAATATTGACAGTGAAGTGTTAAGTCTCCCACTATTATTGTGTAGAAGTCTAAGTCTCTTTGTAGGTTGTTAAGAACTTGCTTTATGTAACTGGGTGCTCCTGTATTGAGTGCGTATATATTTAGGATCATTAGCTCTTCTTGTTGCATTGATCCTTTTACCATTATGTAATGCCCTTCTTTGTCTCTTTTGATCTTTGTTCGTTTAAAGTCTATTTTATCAGAGACTAGGATTGCAACTCCTGATTTTTTTTTCTCTCCATTTGCTTAGTAAATCTTCCTCCATCCCTTATTTTGAGCCTATGTGTATCCTTGCACATGAGATGGGTTTCCTGGATACAGCACACCAATGGGTTCTGACTTGTTATCCAATTTGCCAGTCTGTGTCTTTTGATTGGGGAATTTAGCCCATTTGCATTTAAGGTTAATATTGGTATGTGTGAATTTGATCCTGGCATTTTGATGCTAGCTGGTTGTTTTGCCCATTAGTTGACACAGTTTCTTCATTGTTTTGATGCTCTTTACCATTTAGTACATTTTTGGAGTGGTCAGTACTGGTTGTTCCTTTCTATGTTTAGTGCTTCTTTCAGGAGCTCTTGTAAGGCAGGCCTGGTGATGATGAAATCTCTGAGCAATTGCTTGTTCATAAAGAATTTTATTTCTCCTTCACTTATGAAGCTTAGTTTGGCTGGATATGCAATTCTAGGTTGAAAGTTCTTTTCTTTAAGGATGTTGAATATTGGCCCCCACTCTCTTCTGGCTTGTAGGGTTTCTGCCAAGAGATCCACTGTGAGTCTGATGGGCTTCCCCTTGTGGGTAACCCGACCTTTCTCTCTAGCTGCCCTTAGCATTTTTTTCTTAATTTCAATCCTGATGAATCTGATGATTATGTGCCTTGGGGTTGCTCGTCTTGAGGAATATCTTTGTGATGGTCTCTGTATTTCCCAGACTTGAATATTGGCCTGCCTTGCTACGTTGGGGAAGTTCTCCTGGAGAATATCCTGAAGACTGTTTTCCAGCTTCAATTCATTCTCTCCATCACATTCAGGTACACCTATCAAATGTAGATTAGGTCTTTTCACATAGTCCCATATTTCTTGGAGACTTTGTTCATTTCTTTTTACTCTTTTTTCTCTAATCTTGCCTTCTCTTTTTATTTCATTGAGTTGATCTTCAGTCTCTGATATCCTTTCTTCTGCTTGGTTGATTCGGCTATTGAGACTTGTGTAAGCTTTGCAAACTTCTCATGTTGTGTTTTTCAGCTCCATCAATTCATTTACAGCTAGTGCTTGACTTACGACCACGACTGGGACCGGCAGACTGGTCGTAACACGATTTGGTCGTAAGTTGAGTAGGCTATATGTACAGTGGAAATGGTGCACGTGGAGATGGTAGTGCTGCCAGAAGCTAGTCCACACTGTCATATGCCCAGCTGGGCAACGTTTGCGCTGCCAGACGTGGAGCAGTTGTGGCTAGCGATTGTGGTCATAAAGTCGAATGGTTGTAAGTTGCATAGGTCATAAGTCGATCAATACCTGCATATTCTTCTCTAAGCCGTTTATTCCCATTAGCATTTCGTCAAACCTTTTTCCAAGGTAAGAAGTTTCTTTGCATTGGGTTAGAACATGTTCTTTTAACTCATAGAAGTTTGTAACTACCCACTTTCTGAAGCCTGTTTCTGTCAATTCGTCAGACTCATTCTCCATCCATCTTTGATCCCTAGCTGGTGAGGAGTTGTGATCCCTTGGAGGAGGAGAGGCATTCTGGTTTTGGGTGTTTTCATCCGTTTTGTGCTGATTTCTTCCCATCTTTGTGAATTTATCTGTCTGTGGTCTTTGTCGTTGGTGACTTTCAGATGGGGTCTCTGAGTGGACATCCTTTTTGTTGATGATGAAGTTATTTCCTTCTGTTTTTTAGTTTTCCTTCTAAGAGTCAGACCCCTCTGCTGGAGGTCCACTCCAGACCTTGCTTGCCTGAGAATCAGCTGCGGTGGCTGCAGAACAGTAAGGGTTGCAGTTTCTTCTTCTGTTATCTTTGTCCCAGAAGGATACCCACCAGATGTCAGCCTGAGCTCCCATTTATGAGGTGTCTCTTTGGATATACAGGGGTCAGGGAGCTGCTTAAGGAGATAGTCTGTCCCTTATCGGAGCTCAAGTGCTGAGCTGTGAGCTCCATTCTTCCATTCAGAGCTGCTGGGCAGGTACATTTAAGTCTGCTGTAGCAGAACTCATAACCATCATTTTTTCCCAGGTGCTCTGTCCCAGGAGGGTGGGGCTTTATTTATAAGTTCCTGACATGCTGCTGCCTTTTTTCAGAGATGCCCTGCCCGACGAGGAGGTAGCCTACTCACAGTCTGCCAGCAGAGGCATTGCTGAGCTGCCATGGGCTCTGCCCAGCTGCCACGTGAACTTCCTTGCAGTTTTGTTTATAGGGGTATAGTTAGAACTGCCTCTGTAATGGCAGACTGCCTTAGTAATGGGAGACTGTCTCTATAATGGCAAACTGCCTTGGTAATAGTGGATTGCCTCAGTAATGGCAAACTGCCTTGGTAATTGTGGACTGCCTCAGTAATGATGGACTGTCTCGGTAGTGATGGACTACCTCAGTAATGGCATACACCCTTACCTCCACAGAGCTGGACCATCCCAGGTCCAGCTGTGCTTGCTGTGAAACTCTCAATCCAGAGAATTTCAGATTGCTGGTCTTTGTGGGGGTGGGACCCACTGAGCCAGATCACCTGGCTCCCTGTTTCATCTCCCTTTTTTTCAGTTGAATGGGTGACTCTGTCTCCCAGGCATTCCAGGCACCGGTTGAAACAACCACCCAGATATGTGTGGGTTTTTGTGCAGTGACCCGCTGCACCAGCTGAAACAGCCATGCTGGAGACTTGTGGCACTTTTCCGCCCAGGAGTCTCCTGGTCTGTGGGCAGTAAAAACTCGTTTGGAAATGCGGTGATCACTCACCCTCTGCATTCTGGCTGGGAACTGCACTCCAGAGCTGTTCCTATTTGGCCATCTTGGGTCCCTCTTTCTGTTTTACATTTTTTAGTATCCAAAATGGTACTGTGGCCAAAATCTTTATAGCTAAATCTTTGTGCACATTCTTAATTGTTTTAACACAAGTAATTCTAAGAAGTACAATTGGAAATGCAAGGATATGCATATTTTTAATCATAAAATGCAATCACCCAACCGTCCCCCAGAAAGGCATTCCAATTTACATGCTCACAAGGAGAGTGAGAGGAGGCCTATAAGTCTCTTGGGTCTTTATTTTAATATCTAAAAAAAAAAAAAACAGGTCTGAATCAGTGCCCAAACTTAGGTTTCCCTTAAATCTCTGTTGTTTGTCCAAGCCTCCAGAGTTGACTATAACTAGTGATGGTCAGAACATCCCTCTGCCAGGCCAGGTCCTGTCATCAGTACCAACTCCTGGAGTCCTATCATTAGGGAAACTTAGAGGAAGAAGAAGATGGAAGAATCCAGAAGAAAAGCCCCAGTTCAGTAAAGTCAGAACTCTGGGGTTCCTTCTGCCATACCAGACCCCAGGAGGCCCCAGATGCTTGGAGGATGTTGAGCCCATAATCAGGGAAGGGGTGGTAGGTAAAAATCAACTTACAGAGAATTTACTACATGCCTGGCACTTCACCTAGAGCTTTATGACCAATATGTCATTTAACTCCCACAAAAGCCCTACAAAGAGAATGCAATGACAGGATTTAGTCCATTCCAGAATGTGCTTTTGTCACATTTAACCACTCCTAAACCAAAAGATTAGGAAGTATGTCATCAACCTTAATTGTTAGCATTTGTTTTCTTCCTTGGAGGGACATAAAATAAGTGCATTTTATAATCAATGGCATCTTAGATCTAATCAACAACGTCATTCTCCCTGTTGTATATTCAAGGAGGACAGGGCACAGAGAGGTTAAGTAAATTGTCCAACATCACCTTCAGGGAGTAAGTTGCGGAGCCTTGATTAGATTTCCGATCTAGCTGACTTCAGGCCTCAACTTCAGCCCACAAGTTTGTCTGACTCAAGCTTCAGTCCAGCAGACCAGCTCTCTCAATCAACCCTGCTCCTGCCATACCAAATGAGACTCAAAATAAAGGAAAACTACAGTTCTAACAGCAGCCAGTATCTCCAAGTTCCTGAATTCCAGGTATTTTAAAAATAAAATAAAATTCAAAAAACTGTAGCTACTACTTATGGAACACACATCACTGCCAAAAATAATGCCAAGCTCTTTACAGATACAGTCTCATTTTTCCCCCTGAAAAACCAGACACTATCTTTTTTTGCTGCATGACATTTAGACCACTTTTCTCCTTCGATTTGTACCAGATTCATGCAGAAACTGTAAAAAATAACTGGAACATATTAGTTTATTATGTAAAGTAATATTATGCTTTCTCTACCTCTAGTTGAAACAACTTTTTTCCATTTCTGACTTTCATTCTTCTACATAGTATGTCCTAAACTGTACATAATTTGATCATATCCTTCTTCCTTGGCTTTAACAAATGAAGGTATTATCCACCTACTATGAAAGATGAGAAATTGGTTTATTTACTTTATTGTTTTTTCCTCCTCTAATCCAAATACTTATAAGGTATTGTTTTTTTATTGGCAACCTTGGTACTTTAAAAATATATACTTAGTGGTTAGCAGGAGGTGAGAGATGGGGATAGTGGGGAGTCATTGTTCAATAGATATGGAATTTCAATTTGGGATGATGAAAAATTTCTGGAGGTGGATAGGTTGTGAATGTACTTAGTGCCATAGTCAATTGTACACTTAAAAATTATTTAAATGGAAAATTTTATGTTATGTATATTGTATCACATATAAAAAAGAATTCAAAATTACCACATTAGAAAAGAAGCATACTTAATGAGGTAGGTATTTTAACAATTCCCATTCTATATAGATTAAGTAACTTGTCAAAGATCACACAACTAATAGAAGATTTGAAAACAACTTTTCTCTGACTCAGCAACTCCAAGTTGCCCATTCAGAGTTCCTGCAAATTCCTCTCCACTCCTGTGCAGAGAATGTGTATGCAATCTTTCATTCATTCAGCCTACCTATTAGATGTTTTCTCCGAGGGCCTACTTTGCTTCCAGATGCTGTCTTAGCTGCTAGGGATCCTGTAGCTGACTGACACAAGTCAGCGCTCAGCATTCACCTGTTTCCCCACGCTCACCTTAAACAACATGCGCACCTCCTGGTCCTCATTCTCCAACGCCCAGAGCTGCCTCCGAGCAGCTTCCTGCAGGGGCCCATTTACACACCTCCTCGAGCGGCTCTTTACACAGAAGGAGAGTGTCAGGTCTTAAAGAGAACAGAGAGAGAAGGATCAGGCCGGGAATGGAATAAAAAGGAAGAAAGAGTTAGATAAACCCACAGTGTTTCCCCTACATGTTTACCTGAACCCTCAACGGGTATCCTCATTAGTTACAGATTAAAGTGGTTTTAACACTCCTCAGAGCACCCCTTTAAATTGTCCTTCCTAGAGGAAAAACACATACTGAACCCAGGAGGGCTCTGGAATCGTAGCAGTTGATGCACTCACACTGGTTATTTCTGCTTTGCACGGGGTTTATTCCTACACTGTCTGGCACTGATGTAATGGTGTTGACACAGGACCAGCTAGGACATACATTGCTCCCTGTGAATGATGTATGAAAGTTTAGAATCAATAGGACTTTATTCATACTTAAGGAAATGTTCTTATATGTCAAAGTTATCATATGTAATAGACAGACATTTTGTACATTACACAAAAATGCATACATTTTCTCTAACCTGTTTTTTCTGATACTGCAATTATTAATGTTTGTCAGGATAATTAGTTAATGTATTAAAGTCTACCTTTAATTTCTCCAAAATGCATATTCATTTAACAGATACTTATTGAGAGCCTCCTAGAAGCTAGAAGCTGTTTACGGGCTCCTTAGCAGAGAACAAAACAGTCCTGTTCTGATGGAGCTTGTGTTCTTCTTGGCAAGTGAGTAACTAGACAAGTAATTCTACAAACACAATAATTTCAGATGGAGGAGAGTGCTTTGAAAAAAAGTTAATGGGGTCTAGAGACAGAGAGGTGAAGTGCTTGAAGGCAGGGGATGCCTTTGGATAGTATTGTCAAGAAAGGCCACACTGAGGAGGTTCATCATATAATTGCACTTGCAATGTGTCTTCTTTAGACAGTAATTAGCAATCCTGTTAATAATTATCCAACACAAAAAACCAAGAAGGCATTGGAATAGATCATCACAGAGGTCTCACTTCCAGCCCCAACTTGCCAGGACCTTTGCAAATTCCTCAGCACGCATCAGAGATGACCCCTATTTTGCTGACCTGAGTCTACAAGGCAGATGTGGACTTCTACCTTTAAAAAGCCTGTCTGCAACCTAGAAGTCCTGAAAATGCTGTGGCTGCAAACAAGCTCTTCTATGACATTCCCAAATGACCTGACTTTGATATAAACTTCATGTGGGTGTTTGTTCTAGTCAGACCCTCCTAGGCTTGTGCTCCAATCTCATGCAACCCCTTCTTCTTCAGCACTCTGCATCCGTCCCGCCTTCCATCTGGTAGTCTCATGGCATGCTGAGCTCTAGGAGGAGGTACGGTGCAAAGATGAAGCCCCGGGAAGGGTCATGCAGGCTCCGGCTCAAGGCTTGACTATGTCCTCGGTAACTGTGCCACCCTAAACAATTAATCGCCTCTCTATGCATGATTTTTCCTATTAGCAGAATGGTTTTTATAGTACCTGTTCCACAGGGGTTTTAAAATGCTTATTAGGCCGGGCTCAGTGGCTCATGCCTATAATCCTGGCAGTTTGGGAGGTCAAGGGAGGAGGAGAGTTTGAGCTCAGGAGTTCAAGACCAGCCTGGGAAACATGGCAAAACCCTGTCTTCTGATCCAAAAGAAAAAAAAAAAAATATATATATATATATATATATATAAAAAATATATGCATATATATTATATATATAATATATACATATATTATATATATATATATTTACACACACACACACACATAGTAGCCAGATATGGTGGCCTGGGCATGGTGGTGCACACCTGTAGCCCAGCTGCTTGGAGGCTGAGATCACAGTGAGTCAACATCACACCACTGCACTCCCATCTGGGAAATGGAGCAAGACCCTGCCTCAAAAAAAAATACTTCCTAATAAGATCATGCATATAAATCCTTTTGCTCAGTGCCTGGTACATATTAAATATTCAGTAAACACATTAAGCATTAGCTGTTGCCCCTGCTCACCTCTCCCCACCAGCAAGTACTGCTCATTGCTGGCTGCCTTCAGGTGATCATACCTATTAACCTTGGCAATAACTGATTCTGTGATTTCTTTCTACCAAACCCATCTCATCCATTCTTCCAAACCCTGATCCAAAATCCCTGTTCAAATCTCTTAGAGTAGCCCCTGCTGCCTAACAAACAGGGCCTTTGGTGTGAAGCTCCTTGCACTGCCCATGAATCCACGTGTATGGAACTCAAAAGACCTGGACGTAAAGATCTCAACCGTGAGAACTGATACTTAAAGCTGAAACTCTGTGCCCACAGTGGGATCCTACAGTGCCCTCTGCATCACTAAAGCAGGGAGGAAGTCAAGCTCAATATAGTTTTCAGGAAATGTATTATGTCATGGGTGAATCCTTCTCAAAGTCAGTTCTGTAATTGTGATAATATGTGACTGACTGTCTGCAACTGTGCCGCATTAAGGAGAGGTTGGCAGCTATAGCCATCTCCCCTCTCACTCCGTGACCTTCCTGGAAACAGCATCAGGGTGGAAAATGCTGAAAGATGGACAAGTTCAGCCTGAGGTCAGTTCAGTTTTACCTGCAGATACGCTTTGTTCACTGGCCTTCATGCACTGATAAGGCAAAATGCTGACCCTACAGCATTCATGAAACAACAGATGGTAATTCAGCTTTTTTCAAGGGTGGTCCAAGCTGACAGACAGATAAGCAGATTGACACAATACCAAGAAACAAAGGGCAAAGTTTTTCTCATTGTCAACCAAGAAGTTTGACAGAATTTGAAATTGGGCCCATGGCCATACCACCCTAAACATGCTCGATCTCGTCTGAAATTGGGAAAAGAAAGAACCCCGTATGACATGTATGCAATATTTATTTACATGGTCCAGATCCTTTACATATTTCTAATATTTTTTACAAGTCTATATTTTGTATTACAGGGAGAGCTATATTTATGGAGGGTGAAGGAACATCATGGTTTTGAACAAGGCCCTTCCTGATCATATGTCAACTGTGTCATGATGAAGTCATTTTCCTCTCTGAGACTGTTTCCCATCAGCTAAATAGAGATTTGGGCACTTCCACCTAGCAATGAGCATGCAAAAATGGGAAAAACATGTGAGGATCACTTGGCACGTGAATTGCCCTCTAAAATGGTCCCATCTGCTGTATAACAGAAATCAAGCTGTCTACAGGTTTGTCCTCAGAGTTTCTGGTACAGGGCTCAGCACAGGTGCACCTTTCCTCTGCTGACAATTTTCTCTTTGCTGACATCATTAATGTCTTTTAAAGGGAATTTTGTGAGAGATGTGTATTAAGAATAAGATTTTTTTTCACATTAATTTCAAAATATTTTCTGCTTCTGCAGGATTTATGCAGATGCCCTTCTGCTCAAGCTAATCTCACTTCACATATTCATTTAGTTATTTATTTATTTAATAAATATTCACTCAGAACCTACTATATATAAAGTATTATGTTAGATATCATATAGCATGTAAAAGTGACTTCCACGTATTCATTTGATCATTCATGTGTTCATTTGTTGACTTATTCTGAGGCAGCTCAAACTTCCAGGCTCAGGCAGTCCTCCCACCTCACCCTCTCAAGTAGCTGGGACTTCAGGCATATGCCACTACGTCTGGTTAATTTTTTGATTTTTTTAGAGATGAGGTCTCACTGTGTTGCCCAGGCTGGGCCCCAACTCCTGTGCTCAAGTGATCTCCCGTCTTAACCTCCCAAAGTTCAGGGATTACAGGAGTGAGCCTCCCTATGCAGCCCATGTATTTATTTATCAAACATATTCTGAGCACCAATAATCTAAGAACAACTCTTTGAGGTACCATGTTGAATATAAATATTTGTAATTACCCCTATGTCTCAACACCTTCAAATCTAATTTGTGACATACTTTCTTTAACAAAGCAAGTAAGTATGGAGCTCCTAATAAGTGCCAGATTGTGATGAGCTTTGAGTGACAGCTTGAGAAAGTTAAAATTAATCTTGTAGGCAATAGAGTGCAACAGAAGATTTGTGAACAAGCAAATAGCATAGTCAAAATCTTTTCATCAAGAGGGAAAGAGGGAAGGGGCTCTTCAGATGGCGGAGATAAAGAGGTTATTGCAATATTTGACATGGAAGCATAGGGCTTATTTTTGGGAGTTGGATACCTGGATTCATGTTCTGTGGCAGAAAACATTTTTCCTTGTATTCAGATGAGGCTACACACTCACTTGAAACAGTTGGATCCTTGGAAGGAGTTTCTTTACCTGGAGAAGATGAAATAAAAGGTCATTTGTAGACTGTAAGGAAGTTGAAAACAAGTTATAAGCAAGGCTGTAGTTCTGGTCAAGTGACAACTTTTTTCCAGGATTGGTGGCATAGAAGAATTCTAATTGTTATCACCATTGCTTTATAATTATCTAAGCTATTATCAAAGAACTGTCATACATGCTATCTCAATCCAGCAGCAGTCTGGGTATGCCCATCTTATTAAAAAAGCAGATCTCCATTCACATATCAAACTAAGTTTCATGGCTTAGAACACTGAAGGTGCTCAATATACATTGAGCCTACACAGGTCATCACAGGTCTGACTGCAGCAAGGCTTAAGGTTCAATGGGGGTAGATAATCCCAGCAGTCTGGGAGGTCAAGGAAGGGAAGAGCTGGAGTGAAGACAGGCACTGGCATCATTAGGGTTATAACTGGGGTGTAGTTGTAATGGCCCTGAAATGTATGATTGTCCCCAGCTGTCCTTCTGTCTGGACATTAAATAGGATCCTGTCAAGCATCTCTTTCTTTCCAACTCTCTGAAAAGCTACTGTCTTCGCAACTGTAGAAGTGGAGTGAAAACGAGAAGAAAGACGATCAAGACACAGGCTAGAGCTGGGAAGGAGAAAACTTGGATGGCAGAGAGTTGAAAAGAAAGAAGATGGTACAGCTATTAAGCATAATGAAGTAGATACAGAGGGAAATGTCAGAAACATTTGCTGTAGAACATAGGTCTCCTTTATGTCATCCCTAAAGTACAACAAGGAAGCTCAAGTCCTTCACCTATTAATTTGGGTTGTTAGATTCTGTCTTTTTTTCCACAAACCTGTTCAAGAACTGTACCATGGAGTCAGAATGTCATAAGCATTACCTGGTCCTGACAAGCAGAGTTAGGGAACCTTGGCTCAACTACTATGTGTGTGTCACTCATTTAATTTGCTTACAGAATTGTGCATCAGAGCCAAACATGCCTACCAAGTTTTGCATCCTGGATCTGTGCTTCTAATGAGACAGCCTGACAACGTAACATGGGTGAAGCAGTCACACTCACTTCCGGTTAATGTTGAACCTAAATGCTCATATTGCTGATAATAGTTTGTGTCTCCATTTAGTGCCTATGGAGGGAGATTTTGACACCCAAGTTGAGGACCTTCCATTTCTTCACAGTGGGAGCAATCAGCACTGTTTTTGGGTAATGTACAGGAAGAATGAAGTGGATTTCAGCTTGAAAAGGCAGAAGCAGGGGCCCAGCAGCTCTTCATCCAGTAAATCTTGTTAGCTGTTCAATGCTGAAAGCTAAGCAGCTTAGCTGGAAATCTGGCAGCAATGAGCTATATTCAAACAGGATCATTTTTCAGTTCTGCCCTGAGGAACCAAAAGCATCTGCAGAAAAAAGGCACTGGCTTGGGAATAATGAGAAATGAGAATGAGCACAAATCAAATCTTCCCATACATGAGTTCAGGGAGCTTGGGCAAGATACTTCACCTGTCCACTTTGTGAGTTTTCACTTTCCCCACTTATAAATGAAAGACTGATCTAAATTAGTGCTTTAGAACCCCAGCTGCCTATTTGAATCATCTAGGTTGCCTTTTTAAAATATTGTTTCATCCCTAGAGGTTCAGATTTATTGATTTTTTTTAATAAGTTCTTCAAAAGATTCTAATTTGAGCCAGTGTTGAGAACCATATGTCTACATTGATGCTTCTGAAACTTTATTGTACCTATGAATCACCTATGGATATTGATAAATGATGATTCTCCTTCAGTGTTTGAAAGCTGAGGTTCTGCATTTCTGATATGTTCACAGGTGATTCTCCTCCTGCTGCTCCCAGGACCACACTTGGAGTGGCAGCCTGCTTCCCTGGGACAAAGTTTGACCATAGACTACAGCAAACTCACAAATATCCTCTTTATTTTTTCAGGCCCACACAGTGAATTTTTAATTTGAACTGCTTGACATCATTCAGAAATTGACATGTTTCACATAACCCAGATGCTTGGATTTGTTTTGAAACATGGCAGATCCGTAGCCCAGGAGCCTCATTGTCATATGACAACAATTAGCTGGGGCCGAGTGGTTGCTGTTCCTCTACAGGGCATTTGTTCTCCAGCCACCATGGTCCCCACCCTATTCCGTCATTCATTTATGCCTGGGCCTGGCAAGTTTGCAAGTGTATTCCTACTGTAGACTTCTCTGTGAAAACACAACAGCCTGACAATAAGGGTTTGTGAGGTGAGCCCACCTTGAAGAAGGGAAGTCAAGGATGGAGACCTTAGCTTGGGGAAAGGGTTTTTAAGCTTTGTAAGGATTTGTGAGGATTAGAGCAGAAAATTGCAAGGTTTTGCAAAATATGACTTGCGAATGTCTGTATCAGAATTTTTTAGATAATTGTTTTTAAAAAGATGTCTATACAAAAAAAACTTATAGAAAATATAGAAGAACATCTACTTGATGTTGCCAATGATTTCCTAAACAGGATGGAAAAAGTGCTACCCTCAAAAGGAATAATGGATAAATTGTAATACATTAAAATTAGAAACATCTATTAATCAAAAGATGCAATTAAGAGACTGAAAAGCAAGTGACAGAGTACAAGAAAATATTGACCATATATATGTATAGTCATCAAATAACTAAAACATAGAACATATAAGGAATGCCAAAAATCTTTGAGAAATAGGTAGCCAGTCCACCAGAAAAATGGGCAAAAGGCTTGAATAGGCTTCTCACCAAAGACAATATCCAAACAGGTAATAAATACATGAAAATTTGTTTCACCTCATTAGGGAAATGAAAATTAAAACCACACTGGAATACAACTACACAGACTGGCTAAAATAAAACACAGATAAAGTCAAGTGTTTGTGAGGATATAGAGCAACTAGAATACCCATATTCTGCAAGTGTGAGAATAAACTGAAGTTCTATCTTTGGAAAACCGACAGTGTCGATTCAAGCTAAAAATATGCATGCACTAAGACCAAAAGACATCCACTAAAATATTAGGAGCAGCACTATCTATAAGAACACAAACTTGGCTGCAATTCAAATGTCAGTGTACCTAGAATGGACAAGTAAATGATGTATACATAGCATATAATTAAATCTACTACAGCAAGTCAGGCATGGTGGCACATGCCTACCATCGCAGCTACTTGGGAGGCTGAGGCTAGAGGATCATTTCAGCCAGGAGTTCAAGCCCAGCCCAGGCAACGTAGCAAGACCCATCCCAAAAGAATTAATTAAATAAATAAATCCAACACAACAATGAGAATGAATGAATTACAACTTTATAAAACAATATCGATAAGTATATTCACTTGTGAAAATTCACCACGCTGTACACATGATTTCATGCACAATTCTATATAAATGGTAAAAAATTGTAAATCCTCTTAAAGCCTTTACTGACCTCAACATTCTTTTTTAAACTTTTATTTTAGGTTTTGCGGTACATGTGAAGGTTTGGTACCTAGGTAAACTTCTATCATGGAGGTTTGTTATACAGATTATTTAATCCCCCAGGTATTAAGCCCAGTATTTAACAGTTATCTTTTCTGCTCCTCTCCCTCCTCCCACCCTTCACCCTCAAGTAGACCCTAGAGTTTTTTGTTTTCTTCTTTTTGTTCATAAGTTCTCATCATTTAGCTCCCACCTATAAGTGAGGACATGTGGTATTTGGTTTTCTGTTCCCGAATTAGTTTGCTAAGAATAATGGCCTCGAGCTCCATCTATGTCCTGTGAAAGACATGTTCTCATTCCTTTTTACAGCTGCATAGTACTTTATGGTGTATATGAGTTAGTGGTAAATTTTTATGAAAAGCTGAATTTTTAAAATATTCCTGGAGCCCCTCTCTATCTACTATACCTTGGAACATCTAGCGGCAGAGCCCTGAGGTGTGCATTTTTAATTAGCACTTTGGATATTTCTGATGTCTTCTAGAATGTGAGAATGCTCAAGCCATTTCACCAGAGGCCTTGGATCCCATGAGCTAGAAGGGCAGCTCTTGGAGAAACAATAAGGAAGTGGAAAATTAGAATGTATTCTATAATAGGAAAAGCAGCCAATAGTTACACATGGTTTGACCGTTCACATAATTCTTTTACATGTGGAGTTATATATGTTTCAAACATGAAGAAGTTTGAAAACTTGAGCTGGGCCGTGATAAAGAATCAGAGATGATTCAAGGCAACAAAAAATTGTTATACAGGATAAATTACCTTAGAAAAAAATGTATGATTTTTTTAATAACTGAAAGAAAATAAACCAAAAGGTCTATAGTAGTTATTGCTAAGTCATTTTAACAATCTTTTTGATGGTTTTCATCTACTTTCCAAATGTTCTATTTTTCTTTTTTGTAGTCACATTTAAATATTATTTTACTGAAACACCAGTTCTTGAAAGATAAAGGTTTTGTATATTAAAGATGATAAACAACACAATCTACTAACAATACAGGCTGCTGATTAATCATTATTTTAATATTAATACTTTACTATTTAAATTCCAGCTTTGACAATGGGCCCAGTAATATCAGTAATATTCTTTTTATTATATTTTCTTCTTCAGTATAGAATGCAGTCTAGGGTCAAGTATTACATTTAGTTGTTAAATATCTTTAGCCTCCTTTCATCTGGAACATTTCCATACGCTTTTTTTAGTGACATTTTTTTCTCTGATGACATTGACATTTTTGAATGATAAAGTCCCTCCTCCACCCTTCTTTTAGTTTTTCTTCAACTTTTTTTTAAGTTCAGGGGTGCATGTGTAGGATGTGCAGTTTTGTTATATAGGTAAACGTGTGCATGGTGATTTGCTGCACAGATCATCCCATCACCTAGGTATTTAGCCCAGCATCCATCTATTATCTATTTAAAAATGTGGAACACTTCACAAATTTGCATGTCATCCTTGCACAGGGGTCATGCTAATCTTCTCTGTATCTTTCCAATTTTAGTGTATGTGCTGCCAAAGCAAGCTCTCTATTTTTCACATATTCTGTAATCAGCATGCATTTGTTTTCTAACACTGAAGGCAGGTAGAGAAGTGGCTAAGGATATGCAACAATCAGACAGTCCTGGACTCAAACCCTGGCTTCATCATTAGCCATGTGACCCATGTGAACCCAGTCTATGTGGAGGTGACTCCCTCCCTAGCTCCAAAAGTGAGCACATGATTCAGGCATAATCCAAATGGGTTATACAGTGCCATGGCCACATGATCAAAGTTAAGCCAATGGGAATTAGTTCTAGGACCCTTGTCAGTACACTTAGCGAAGAGATTTCTTTTCACTGCACCAGAAACTATGAATAAAATAGCCTGGAGCTGTGATGCCCAGCACAGAGAGAAAGCCCATTTGACATTGAGTCCAGCTCACACAAACAGAGCTTAGGAAAGATAGCTTTCTGATAATATCATCTGAACACCTTGATTTAGCAATATCTGAAGAAAAAAAACTTGGACTTTCAGTTATTAATCAATAAATTGCTTTTAATATAAGCTAGTTTTATTTTTGTTATTATTGATCAGAAAAAGTTACTAACACTCAATTCAGAAAAACATTAAGATTTATTTGTAAATTGTCAAACTGGTTTCCAAAGAGGTTATAACATTTTGTATTCCTACCAGCAGTGTGTGAGAGTTCTAGTTGCTCCTTATCCTCACTAACACTTAATATTATCCGTCTTTTCAATTTGAGCCATTCTAAGAGGTATGCCATTTTATCAGATTGTTTCCATTTGCATTTCCTTAATGATTTATGACATTAATCATTTTTCACATGCTTATTAGTCATCCATATATTTTTTATATGAAAGTGTCCATTCCAACATTTTGCAATGGTTATCAGGTTGTCTTATCATTTATTGAGTTGTAAGAGCTTTTTTATTAATATACTTGTTCTGAATATGATTCCCCAGTTGATGGCTTGCTTTTTATGTCCTTGGCAGATGTATTTAAGTGGGAGGAAAACAGGATAGGGTGGGAATGAGCTTTGTACACACATGGCATGGTAGAAGCCACCCTGCACATGCCAGGGAGATGGGTGGTTGTGGGACCTAAATGGATAAGTACGGTAGGGTCAAGATGGGGGAGTACTTTAAGGCAGGCAGGGGCATTCAGAATGGATACAGTAAGCAATTGGGAGATGTGAAATGTTCTTGAGTATGGGAATGGTATAACAAAAGTAAAAAAGTTCTACTTGGGATAACATGGGAAAGACCAAGAGAAAAAAACACAATAGGCAGGGAGACCAGCTGAAAAGGTGCTATGAAAATCCAGGGATGTGAGTGCCAGAATATGGGCTGTGATCCTGGCAATGAGAAGTGGGGGCATGTAGTGAATGAGGCTGTATTTTAAAACAAGAAAAGAGAAGGCATCTTTGCATATTAAATATGAGGGATAAAGGTGGAGAAGAAGCAAGAATTGCAGAAAATGAATGAAGGAAGGGATTTGAAAGATCACCTAGTTCCACTCCCAGTTTTACTGTTGAGAAACTAAGGCCCAGAGAGGAGTCAGGATTTTACTGGGATCACACAGCAAGTTAGCAAAAGAGCCAGAGGCCATCCAAATCCATGGATACAGACCTTACCATTTTCACTACATTAACCTGACCTCAGAACTCTAAAGTCTCAGGCCTCTGATCAGGGAAACATCTTAAAACAGCTTGCTGAAAATGAGAATTCACCCTCATTTCTCCTCTCTCAATCTCTCTTTGCTCCTACAAACCCACCACCGTGCTCAACTTTAAACAGAAGACTAAACAGTAAACATTTCTCTGTATTTTTTTCCTTTACGACCCAACAATCCAACCATCAGCAGTTTTTAAGGATGTAAACCCACTTTCTCCTTGTTGGGAGGGATAGCATGTTAGAACTACAGCTACATCTATCCACATGAATATATCTTAGATCATAATATTTAGCAAAAAAAAAAAAAAGTTTAATTATGATATCATTTTGTCTAAGTTTTAAAGTCTGCAAAACAATTCCTTGTAATGATTGTGAGTTTATGAATATGTAGTAAAAGCACATAACTACTGAATTCATGAAAGTGATTATGTGGAGAGAGAAGGGGAATGAGATTGGAAAGAGATATCCAGGGGCCCCTAAGTATGTTTGTGATGTTTTATTTCTTCAAAAAGTAAGAGAAAGAAAAAAGTAAAGTTGGCCGGGCGCTGTGGCTCAAGCCTGTAATCCCAGCACTTTGGGAGGCCGAGGCGGGTGGATCACGAGGTCAAGAGATCGAGACCATCCTGGTCAACATGGTGAAACCCCGTCTCTACTAAAAATACAAAAACATTAGCTGGGCATGGTGGTGCGTGCCTGTAATCCCAGCTACTCAGGAGGCTGAGGCAGGAGAATTGCCTGAACCCAGGCTGGAGTGCAATGGCGCGATCTCGGCTCACCGCAACCTCCGCCTCCTGGGTTCAGGCAATTCT